>NC_041380.1:474029163-474257225 GCF_002162155.2 Triticum dicoccoides
TGACTAGGGGGCCCCGCCCCATAACGTTTTTTTTTAAAAATAAAATAAAATAAAATAAAAATAATAATAATAAAAAATAATAGTAATAAAAGAACAATAAAATAATAAAATAAATAAATAAATATATTAAATAAATAAATGAATAATAACGAAAATAAATAAAACATTAATTAATTAATTAATTAAGTAATTAATTAAGTTAATTAACCTTGATTAGATTAACCTAATCACTAATTAAAATCAACTAATCTGTAATTAAACTAAACAGAGAATGACATGTGGGTCCCACTGGACCCACACGTCAGGTTGACCAGGTCAATGGTCAACGTTGACTGCTGACATCACCCTGATGTCCTGCTGACGTCAGCTTTTACTGTTCTGGATAATGTTGGATTAAATAATTAATTAAATTCCAGAAATTAATAAAATCTTTAGAAAATCATATATTTTAATCCGTAACTTGGATTAAAATATTTTCAACATGAAAGTTGCTCAGAACAACGAGACGAATCCGGATACGCAACCCATTCGTCCGCCACCCACCCCTAACCTATCGAACTCGCAACTTTCCCCCTCCGGCTCCTCTGCCCGAAAACACGAAACACCGGGAATACTTTCCCGGATGTTTTTCCCCCTTCACCGGTATCACCTACTACCGCGTTAGGGCACACCGAACACCGCGTATTGCCTTGTTATATTTTGTGATGCTTTGTTTGCTCTGTATTCATTATTTCTTCCCCCTCTTCTCTCCGGTAGACTACGAGACCGACGCTGCTGCTGCCCAGTTCGACTACGGAGTTGACGACCCCTCTCTCTTGCCAGAGCAACCAGGCAAGCCCCCCCCTTGATCACCAGATATCGCCTATTCTCCTCTATACTGCTTGCATTAGAGTAGTGTAGCATGTTACTACTTTCCGTTAATCCTATTCTGATGCATAGCCTGTCATTGTTCCTACAGTCATTGATACCTTACCCGCAATCCTAATTGCTTAGTATAGGATGCTAGTTTATCATCATTGGCCCTACATTCTTGTCAGTCTGCCTTGCTATATTATTGGGCCGTGATCACTCGGGAGGTGATCACGGGTATATACTATACATACATACATACTATACAGATGGTGACTAAAGTCGGGTCAGCTCGATGAGTACCCGCAAGTGATTCTGATGAGGGGGCTGAAAGGACAGGTGGCTCCATCCCGGTAGAGGTGGGCCTGGTTTCCCGACGGCCCTCGACTGTTACTTTGTGGCGGAGCGACAGGGCAGGTTGAGACCACCTAGGAGACAGGTGGGCCTGGCCCTGTTCGGCGTTCGCGGATACTTAACACGCTTAACGAGATCTTGGTATTTGATCTGAGTCGGCTACGAGCCTATACGCACTAACCATCTACGTGGGAGTAGTTATGGGTATCCCGACGTCGTGGTATCAGCCGAAGCACTTCAGACGTCAGCGACGGAGCGGCGCACGCCGGATTGGACTGGAACGCCTGCTAGGCTAGGTCTGCTTCCGGCCGCCCTCGCAACGTGCAGGTGTGCTATGGGCGATGGGCCCAGACCCCTGTGCGCTTAGGTTTAGACCGGCGTGCTGGCCTCTCTGTTGTGCCTAGGTGGGGCTGCGACGTGTTGATCTTCCGCGGCCGGGCATGACCCAGGAAAGTGTGTCCGGCCAAATGGGATCAAGCGTGTTGGGTTATGTGGTGCACCCCTGTAGGGAAGTTAATCTATTCGAATAGCCGTGATCTTCGGTAACAGGACGACTTGGAGTTGTACCTTGACCTTATGACAACTAGAACCGGATACTTAATAAAACACACCCTTCCAAGTGCCAGATACAACCGGTGACCGCTCTACCTCAGGGATATGAGGAGGGGATCGCCGGGTAGGATTATGCTATGAGATGTTACTTGGAGATGCTACTTGGAGGACTTCGACCTACCCTCTCCTGCCTGTTGCAAGACGAAGGTGACCAGAAGCATAGTCTTCGATAGGACTAGTTATCCCCCTCTTATTCTGGCATTCTGCAGTTCAGTCCACCGATATGGCCTCCTTACACATATACCCATGCATATGTAGTGTAGCTCCTTGCTTGCGAGTACTTTGGATGAGTACTCACGGTTGCTTTCTCCCCCCTTTTTCCCCTTTCCTTCCTTCCTGGTTGTCGCAACCAGATGCTGGAGCCCTGGAGCCAGACGCCACCGTCGACGACGACTACTACACTGGAGGTGCCTACTACTACGTGCAGCCCGTTGACGACGACCAAGAGTAGTTAGGAGGATCCCAGGCAGGAGGCCTGCGCCTCTTTCGATCTGTATCCCAGTTTGTGCTAGCCATCTTATGGCAACTTGTTTAACTTATGTCTGTACTCAGATATTGTTGCTTCCGCTGACTCGTCTATGATCGAGCACTTGTATTCGAGCCCTCGCGGCCCCTGGCTTGTATTATGATGCTTGTATGACTTATTTATGTTTTAGAGTTGTGTTGTGATATCTTCCCGTGAGTCCCTGATCTTGATCGTACACATTTGCGTGCATGATTAGTGTACGATTGAATCGGGGGCGTCACAAACACTTAGAGAAGCACTGGCCTGGGAGGGTTAAATAAAGATGACCCTTGAGCCGGCCGACCCAAGGGAAAGAAAAGGCTAGGTGGAAAATGGTAAAACCAATCTTGGGCCTTGCTGGAGGAGTTTTATTCAAGGCGAACTGTCAAGGGGTTCCCATTATAACCCAACCGTGTAAGAAACGCAAAATCAAGGAACATAACACCGGTATGATGGAAACTACGGCGGCAAGAGTGGAACAAAACACCAGGCATAAGGCCGAGCCTTCCACCCTTTACCAAGTATATATATGCATTAATTAAATAAGAGATATTGTGATATCCCAACAAAAATCCATGTTCCAAACAGGGAACAAGCTCCAATCTTCACCTGCAACTAACAACGCTATAAGAGGGGCTGAGCAAAGCGGTAACAAAGCCAAACAACGATTTGTTAGGACAAGGTGGGTTAGAGGTTTGACATGGCAATATGGGAGGCATGATAAAGCAAGTGGTAGGTATCGCAGCATAGGCATAGCAAAAAAGCGAGCATCTAGCAAGCAAAGATAGAAGTGATTTCGAGGGTATGGTCATCTTGCCTGAGATCCCGCAAGGAAGAAGAACGAGTCCATGAAGAAGACAAACAGACGTAATCGAACGGATCCTCACAAATGCGACGTTAACGGAACTAACCCGAAGAAGCAACACCGGAAAGAAGCAAACAACATGGTAAACAACCATCACATAAGCATGGCATGATGCACAACCAAGTATGATGCATGTCCGGTTTAAATATGCATGACATGGCAAAGTGCAACAACCAAAACTACAAATTAAGTGGAGCTCAATATGCAACGAGTTGCATATTGACGGAACACCACGTGACTTATTTAGTTCACTCTCGTTTATGTACCCAACAATATTAAATGTTGATTAACATGGCAAGGGGTAAAGCACAACAAAACTACCTATCTAGGCAATTTTAAATGAGGCCGGAAACATCAAACCACGACTCCGGTAATCCTCATGTGCATTAGCAATCTAATGCAACAGCAAATTTAAACATTTTAATTGTTGTTATCATGATGCGGATGACATGAGCAAGTTTTATGCAATATTTATGAAAAGTTGACAAGAGCATTATGAGGCATTTGTCATCATGGCGGAAATGAAAGGGGTGCCACGACAATGACAATGGAAACGGTGCCACGGCAATGTTCCGGTTCCGGTAACTCGATTGAGATACCGATGCAAAGGAGAAGTGTGCGGATGCGTGCAAAAGATGGTGGGGTGATCCCGGTTTACCGGGTTCCCACGGGTCGACGACGGTGACAGGGCAAAAGAGAGGCAACGTGCACCGATAATTCGAGCACGGAGCAAGCACAAGCATCTCATATATCACACATGCATTCGTTCACGGGCGGTCGTCTCGGGGTTATACCTTCGAAGCGTGCGTTATCGGAGGGGTTCGAGTTCGATGCGGTGTAGTCGTTCACGGTCGTCATGGGACGTAGTGGTACTCGGCAATGGTAGAGGAAGTAGTTGTCCACGCGACGGAAGTCGAACTTGACGGTTCCGTTACACGGGTCTTCGTCAACGGTAGTGGTACCCATTTTGTAGTCGTGCACATTCTGTAGATGTACGAGGTCACGGCGCGGATCTTGACGTCCACGGGGTCGACGGTAGGGTGCACGTTTCGTAGGTGAACTTGGCGGATCCATGCAGTTGATCCATGCAGTGGTCAACTTGAGGTACTCCGGGGCAGAGGAATCAATGTTGCAACGGTGGTCTCGACGTATCCAAATCGAACCAAGGCCAAGGGGCCTTGCGCATCGCAGATCGAGGCAATGGTGGGCGCTCGTCTCCTGCTCAAAGCAGAGGCTAGGCCGACAGCAGAGGGCTTGGGGAAGCAACGGCGTTGAGCGTGTCGTACAATTCCTCCCGCGAGCAGAGACGAGGACACCAGGAAGACCTACGAGGAGCAGCAGCACTCGAAACCCTGCAAGGAGCCGGCAACGGACGACGGGATCCTCTGGATCTGGACGGAAATGGGACACCGGCGAGCGGGGTTCAGCTAGGAACTCGATCAGCGGCGATGGCGAGTCCTGGCGCGAGCGAAGGGCATGGGGGCGGTGCTGGTCCTCTCCTCCAGCGAAGCAAGACGACAGCGAGCGGGCGACCGTCGGGGATGCAGGGGAGTCCGGCTGGCTTGGTGTCGCGATGAACGAGCGAGGACGGTGGAAACAAGGTCAGTCTCTGGAGGAAGGAGGTCATGGCAGAGGAGGGCGGCATGGAGGTTCGACGCTGGAGTAACGAGGATGCGAGAAGGAGAGAAGCGGGCGTGATGTGGGGTTTCTGGGGGTGCAGCGCGAGGGAGAAGGAGGGCATCGAGGGAGAGGGACGAAGTCGCGGGGACGCTCCAGGGAAAGAGATCGAGGGACAGAAGGAGGAGCGATGCGGGAGGGAGAGCTGCGGCGCTGGAGGGAAGAGGGAGGGAGAGATCGACAGGAGGTCTCCCCTGGCGCTAGGGTTAGAGGGAAGGATGGGCCTGGGGCGACTGGGCCTTAGAGGCTAGCCCAGTTGCTACTGGTGCTGGGCTGCATTGCTTCCGCTAGAGCTGGGCTCTCCCTTTCCCTCTTATTCCTTCGTTTCTCAATTTCCTCAAACATAAAATAAGTGGGAAAAACTCAAAGATAAAGTGAAGGCATGAGAGAGATATGAGAATGTATCTGCAGTCCTTGCATTATGCACAATTTGAATAAATGGACTTGGCAAATTTTATAGATAGAAAAATAATTCAAGTTTGAATTAAATTCAAACTTGAGCCATTTTTGAACACTATCAAAACAACTCGAAAGGACCTGAAATTTGACAGAGAGGTTGAAGGCATGGTCAAGAATTTATAGGAAAAGAATGAACACTAATAGAGAAGGGGAAAGTGGCACTTGCAAAAGAAAGGAACTAGAAGGAAAGGAGAAAGAGATGATGCATGGGACAAAGGCATGGGGAATTATTTTGCAAGTGTGTCAAGGTAATTCCACATTAATGAAATATTTAATATAGCTCCCTACTATTGGGAGGATATGTTTTAAAGAGAATCACCATGTGAATTCCCTCGATTTAAATGGACCAAAGATCCATGCAATTCAGTTAGTTGAGTTGCAAAAGATTTATGAGATGATGGCATGATGACATGATGCAATGCAAAAATAAAAGGGCAGGCACAAATGAAATACATGGCGAAACCCGGAACATATGGAAGTCTTCTCGAGCATCGCTCTCGGGGTGTTACGACACTCCACCACTACGAGAGGATCTCGTCCTGAGATCTAGAATGGCACCGGAGAGAAACAGAAGAGGAAGAGAAGAGGTAAAACTAAGTTGCTTCTTGACAATTGAGTGAAACCAAAGAACCTTGAGAGGTTGAACAAAACGAAAGAAAGAATACAACAAAGATGAATAAAGTCAAAAACACTCTATTAGAAAAGAGGAACAAGGAACATTACTAGAACCTTGTAGGTTGAAAGACATCAGGAAAGGGTGCAATGGATAAGAAATACATGCAAGCACTCCGGTTGAAACGAGATGTACAAGAAACTATAACGATTAATTACGACAACACTCCGGTTGGAATGGATGGTAAGAATATGAACTTGGCAAAAATGAGAGGATACTTGAAAAGAGGACACGACGCTCCAGTTAAAAGGATAAGAACGAAAAGAACACGATCCTCACCATTCGAGATGATGATTGAAAAGAGCAACATTACAATGCCTCTGGGAGAAATGAAAGAATGGAATGAATGAACGGAGGGAAACATGATCTTGGGAGAGCACGCTTACGACAAATGCTGGAACGGAGTCGTTATATTAACAACAACGAAAGGATAAGCTTTAAGTGGGCTTATGGAGAACATCTCAAAACGGAGGTGAAATTCTGCCACTAACGAAAACGATAGATTGGATTGATATGAGCAAGAAGACAAGAAAGTTATTTCACCGGGAGGATAAATGAAGAACTAGGGTCCTTTATAAGCACCATAATTGCAACAATCCTTAGGGAAGGCTTTAGGTGAAACATGACACCAGATAGCTCCAACGAAGAGGTTGATGGATTTAAAATACCTCATTCTTAACAACTTCTGAATCATGAAACATGAACTCAAATTATCAAGAATGACATAATACCACCTCAAAAAATAAGATAGAACGAATTGGACTTTGGGATGCAAGATGAAGAATGCTTGAGCTCCTTTGAAAAGAATCTCAATGAACACTTCGAGAAGGAATTAAATCCTTGATGAACCACCATGTAAAGCCTCCATGAAGGACTCCGGTAACAAAATAATGATAAAAAGAAAGAGAAGTTGAAAACACAAGGTGAAGCCTTGTAATGATTTAGATGGATCTCCGTGGTGATATAATTGTGAGAGCTTGGAACTCCGGGAAAGAAAAGAATGAAACAATTGAAAACCGAGAGCTTGATGAGCCTCCGGAATAAGGGATTGAATGTACTCGATGAAACAAGAATAAGAATTACATTATGCTTATCCTTCACCAATTTAAATTGATGACAAGTAACTGATTTGGCATACTACTTATTCTCGTAGAAAGGATTAAGAAGAGATATGGCGCAAACTTTAGAAAATCTTCAATGAACCACCGGTAGGATTGAGACAACGGATGAATTAATATGATAAAGATGGAAGAGAAATCTTGAATGAACCACCATAAGAATTAAAAACGATCAAGGAAAAGATAGCGAAACACCGGGAAGAATTAGCACAAGAACTAAGATGCTTGAGGGAATTTAGATACAAGAGAACAAAGAGATCACGAGCTGATTAGAGAATACTTGAACGATGCCCCGGTAAGATTTGGAGAACAAGAGCTGAAAGCTGAGAATGAATAAGTCTTCTGAGATGATGGTCTCTGGAGAAACAAACTGAAAATACTCTTGAATAGCTCCTGATGGGTAAAGAGGATTCTCACAATCGAAAACAATTATGAGAGCATGGCAACAAGCCAGCACCATGAATCTTGAAGAGAATGGAGCAAGATATGGAGGAAAAATTCTTCTTCGGTCTTCAAATGTTGGGAATGACAACGAGAAACACCACCGTGAATTGTTGAGGCACTCCGGAATAGAAAGGTTGAAACAACACTGAAAAGAATTTGAAAGCTCTTGGAGAAAGGCACTTGACTGATGAAAATTCATTCTTATGTCAAACTTTAAAAAATTAGAAAATAGCTCCAAGAAAATTTAGAAGAGTCAGGTAAGATCCTGGGAAAAGACCTGTGGGTTAGGGCCCACTCAAAAGATACACTGTTGAACAATTTAAAAGAGAGAATGCACCGGTTGAATTAAATGGCTAGAATGAGATAACAACCTCGAAATATCTTCAGCACTCCGGAATAATTGAATAGTGTGCGGTGAAAGATTAAGAGGTGCACCGGTATGAGAAAGCATTTGAACCAGGGAAATGATATGATCGACAAAGCTTGAATTGAGTCCACCGGAGAAGAAAAAAATGACGAATGATGAACTTGAAGCTCCGTTAGAATCTCAACGATAAATCACCGGATCGAAACTTGAAAGAAAATGATGGAGAGACTTCACATGAATAAAATAGATAGTTGGTTTAGAAATCTGATTCCTTGAAGTAAAAGGGTGGGAGGGCGGGAAAACAAAGGCAGCTTGGGACAAATGAAATGAACACCGTTGAGAAGAACTGATAATTGATCTTGCTGATGTTGAAATGATCGGATCCACTTGGAGAGAAAAAAAGCACGCCGGTTGAAAAGGATTGACATGACAATTATCAAGAAGGATTAGTATTCACATAGAAATATGAGAACACCATTTAGAGAGACACATGGAATCAACATTTGACTTCGAAGCAACTCGAATACCACAACTGAAAAACAAAACAAAGGATTGGCTTGCAAAATAAGCCGGAACAAACATATGATAGAGATTTCGTTCGAAGTTTTCGTGGTGGGGCCCACACGGGCTTGATCGTACAACACCATCATGTACAAGGCAGTGCACATGACATACGAAGCGTCCCCGAGTCAGCATAGCCAAGGACTCTTTAAGACACAACGAGACCACTGTAAAACCAACTGTGGATAGGCGGACCACTAGACGTTGAACCCCAATTCATATCATACATCTGTCGGAAAGATATCCTAAGAGCTACTTAAATTCCCACTTATAAACTCCCAAAACTTTCCGGTTATGCAATCAGATGTTGGGGATACAGGGGAAGCATAATATCTCACCCAAAACTAGCAAATCCTACATCCAGTTGTATCCATCCTTCAACACATAACCAAGAAACCTTCGGAAATCATTTACCTCAACCTTCGAAAAGCATCCGTTATACAAGTTATGGCAATACTCCCGAACTCCCGCCCCAGTACTGGGTGGCGTCGAGGTTATCTCACCAACAACTACATAAGATTTTCAATGTCGGCGAACTCAGGTATTCCAGAACTACAACGATAAAATTGTGACGACAACACCTCGGAGCTCAACTCCTCGGGACACTGCCACAACCCCTAAATGTCAAGAGGCACCAAGAACAATGTTCTCGTCACAAAACCATCGGAACATGTTGGGGATATTACTACTGGAGGTAAACCGGCCTTATGTAGCCGGGTTGACTCTTTGAAGATTAGAAGCCCATGAAGATGCAAGGATGATGGCGCTTTACGGAAGGCCCAAGGCCCAAAGGTGGGTTATAGCCTGTAAATGTAAACCGACCTAGTCATGTAACTTGTATTGTAAGATAGGAAGAGTAGACACCGAACCGGACACGTTTATGATCCGGCTTCGGGACTCTGTAGCCCGGCGGGCGTCAACCTATGAATATAAAGGGACGACCCGGCCGCGGTTGAGGGACAGACAACAACTCAAGAGCTAGACAAAGCGGATTCGCTCCCTGGCCTTCGAAACCCTAGCAATACCAATCACAACTAGACGTAGGCTTTTACCTTCCACGAAGGGGCCGGACTAGTATAAAACACCCCGTGTCCCCTTGTCCGGTTTAACCCCTTTAAGCTAACCCGTAGCGATGGCTCCACGACTAAGTCCCTTCATAAGGACATCTGCCGTGACAAACCCACGACAGTTGGCGCCCACCGTGGGGCTCGAACCCACGACCACAAGGTTAAAGGGCCAACTACAGAACATGATCCGGCGTTGAAGTTCAAATCGGCTACAGATACTAAGATGGTTGACTTTGTTCCTGGCGATTCATCTAAACAGTTTAGCATCAGCGCTAACCTGGATCCCAAATAGGAAAGCGCGCTCATCGAGTTCATCCGTGAGAATCGGGACATCTTTGCATGTAACCTTCTGACATGCCAGGTGTACCGAGGGAACTCGCTGAGCACACACTCAATATTGATCCTAAGTTTAAACCGGTCCGGCAGTTCCTCTGCCGCTTCAATGAAGGGAGACGGAAGGCTATCGGTGAAGAGGTAGCCCGTTTGTTGGCCGCAGGGTTTATTGTCGAGGTTTTTCATCCAGAGTGGTTAGCTAATTCGGTGCTGGTTCTTAAGAAAAATGGCACTTGGCGCATGTGTGTGGATTACACAGATTTAAACAAGGCTTGCCCTGCAGACCCCTTTGCTCTCCCTCGCATTGATCAGATAATTGACGCTACGGCAGGTTGTGACTGTTTGTGTTTTCTGGATGCTTACTCTGGTTATCATAAGACCAAAATGGTGGTTAAGGACCAGGAGAAAATAGCTTTCATAACTCTCTTTGGAGCCTTCTGCTATGTCTCCATGCCTTTTGGACTCAAGAGTGCCCAGGCAACTTACCAGCGATGTGTTCAGAATTGCCTTCATAAACAAATTGGCTGCGATGTTCATGCATACGTGGATGATATTGTGGTAAAATCCAGAAAGGAGGAGACATTGATAGATGATTTAAGAGAAACCTTTGACAATCTCCGGATTTATAAGATGATGCTCAATCCGGAGAAGTGTGTCTTTGGTGTCCCGGCAGGCAAGCTCTTAGGTTTTCTGGTGTCAAACAGAGGCATTGAGGCTAATCCGGAAAAAAATTGCAGCAATTACGTCCTTGGCTAAACCGGCATGTATCAACGATGTTCAACGTCTGGCCGGCCGGATTACAGCCTTGAGCTGGTGTATCAGTCGCCTTGGAGAGAAGGCCATCCGCTTATATCAGATGCTCAAAAAAACAGATAACTTTGTATGGAGTGAGGCAGCTGATAAAGCGTTTGAGGATCTGAAGAGGCAGCTAGCTGAACCACCCATGCTCGCAGCACCAATCGATAAAGAGCCATTATTATTATATGTGGCCACTAATGCCCGGGCTGTTAGCGTAGCCATTGTAGTAGAGCGCAAGGAGCTTGGCAAGGAATATCCGGTTCAACGGCTGGTTTATTATATCAGCGAGGTGCTCATTGAGTCAAAGCAAAGGTATCCGCATTGGCAAAAGCTGGTGCATGGAGTATTTATGGCAAGCCGGAAGCTTAAACATTATTTTTAGGGCCATCCCATCACAGTGGTCAGCTCAGCTCCTTTGGGCGATATCATTCAAAATAGAGAAGCAACTGGCCGGATTGCCAAGTGGGCTATTGAGTTTGGACCTCATGGGCTCAAATATATACCCCGCACAGCAATCAAATCCCAGGCACTCGTGGACTTCATTAATGATTGGACGGAGTTACATGCACCTGAAGAGAAACCAGATAATACACATTGGACTATTCATTTTGATGGACCCAGACAGTTGGAGGGCTCGGGGGCTGGAGTCATACTAACTTCCCCACAAGGTGACAAGTTTTGTTATGTCCTTCGTTTAATGTTCCCTTGTACTAACAATGCAGCTGAATATGAGGCTTTGCTCCACGGTCTTTGGATGGCTAAGGAGATGAATTTGAGCCGGGTTAAGTGCTTCGGCGATTCAGATCTAGTGACTCAGCAGGTGTCTAGCACTTGGGACTCTAAGGACCCACTCATGGCTGCATATCGGTGAGAGGTGGACGCAGTGGCTGGTCATTTTAAGGGTTATCAGGTGGACCATATAGACCGGCAGAAGAATGAAGTGGCGGACGCTTTAAGTCGTCTTGGTTCCCAGCGTAAACGGTCCCGCCTAATGTCTTTCTTGATGTGTTGCATAATCCGTCAGTCAAGGTGCCAACCGAAGAAGATTTGGCTATTCCTGATCCGGAGGCTCAGTTGGTGGCAGCTCTGCATGCCATACTGGATTGGACGATCCCATATCTGGCTTACATGAACAGGGGCGAGTTACCAGACGATGAAACGTTGGCTCGACAGATAATCCAGCGTTCAAAGTCCATGACCATACTCAACGGGGAGTTACATTATTATAGTGTTTCAGGAGCAATTCAACGCTGTGTTTCTCCTCAAGAAGGTTGTGAGATTTTGCGAGAAATCCATGAAGGGGATTGCGGTCACCACGCCGGTTCAAAGTCTTTGGTTGCCAAGGCTTTTCGCCACGGTTTTTACTGGTTGACGGTGCATGCTGATGCAGAGGATTTAGTCAAGAGATGTGATGGATGTCAAAAATTTGCCCGCCGTGCGCACGTTCCGTCTCAAGAGTTGCGGATGATTCCAATTGCGTGGCCATTTGCAACTTGGGGGCTTGATATGGTTGGACCCTTCAAGCGTTCTAAGGACAAAAAGACCCACCTGTTAGTAGAAGTTGATAAATTCACTAAATGGGTGGAGGCAGAGCCAGTCAGCAAGTGTGATGCAGCCACGGCGGTTCAATTCATCAAGAAGGTGATATTCTGGTTTGGCTTTCCACACATCATTATAACAGATAATGGTACTAACTTGTCAAAAGGGGAGATGGAAGAATTTTGTCAACGTGAGCACATCTGGCTCGATCTAGCATCGGTGGCTCACCCCCAGTCTAATGGTCAAGCAGAGAGGGCAAATCAAGAAATTCTACGGGGTATCAAACCCAGGCTTATGGTTCCCTTAAAGCGGACGCCGGGTTGTTGGGTTGAGGAGCTACCTTCTGTGTTATGGAGCATCAACACCACACCCAATAGGTCTAGGTTTATACACCTTTCTTCATGGTCTATGGAGCGGAGGCCGTTCTTCCTAGTGGCATCCGTCACGATTCGCCCCGTGTGACGGCTTATGTTGAAGCTGATAATGAGAAGGCATGGCAGGATTCTCTGGACCTGTTGGATGAAGAGCATGATCTTGCAGCAGATCACGATCGGCGATTTATCAACAAGATCTTCGACGTTATCACAGCCGCCGGGTTAAAACTAGAACCTTTCAAGAAGGCGATTTGGTGCTCCGGCTCATCCAGGATCAGACTGATATGCACAAGTTATCCCCACCTTGGGAAGGACCCTTTATGGTCAGCAAAAATCTGCACAACGGGTCTTACTACCTCATTGATGTTCGAGAGCATAAAGACTCACGTCAATCAGAGGAGGAGACCAAGCGGCCATGGAACATAGCTCTTCTTCGGCCTTACTATACTTGAGCCACAGGCTCTTCTTATGTACATATTTATGATAATGTATATATTATATAATAAACCGGAGCCTCCATTAAAGCGGGGTCTCTGTTCTTTTTACATCATGTGTGTGCTCACAAGAGTTTCTACTGACAAAGCGGAGTTTTTTGTTAAACCGATATCTACAGCCGCACGGATATAAAGAATATCACTAGGGGGCTTGGTCATATCTGAACCATAGCTATACCTCTGGATCGGTTTGAAACGACAAAGGGATATCACTAGGGGGCTTGGTTGTTATCACACCACAGCTACACCTCTTGATAGGCGTTTAGCCAGAAAGGAAATTATGTGGGGCCAAAGAGAGTGTTGCACAAAGCACAAACTCAAACATGGGCACCCACGGAGCACAGCTCACAAAGTTACTTGGGGGCTCTTTGTGCAAGAAACAAAGAGTTTGAAAGGACCCTCGTGATTGGCTATCAAGCCATGGCTTGGAAGCCTGGTGTATTCACCTAAAAACCCGGGTTAACCTGCCTTCATCAAGTAAGCCACTCCTGTCCAGGTAATCCTGGTATGACCCATCGAACGTTTGACATGTCAATCTTTTATAGACCCTGAACTTGTTAAAGTTAAAATGATGATTGGTTAATTGGAGGCCCATCTTAAAAGGCTTTGTTAAATGGTTTAACTCAGAGGCTTGGCAGCCCATGAAAAGCCTCAATTTGGAGCCTGGCAGCTCGTAAAAAGCCTTGCATATTTTCCTGTTTGAGTTTTGTTTGTTGAAATTCATAAGTATTTTTTGATAAACCGGTGTCCTTGACCCGGCTTGCTTCTCAACTACAAGTTGTTGACACATGATCAATTATAAACCGGTGTTTATTGACCCGGTCTGGTTTGACTAAATCACCAGTGTTATAAAGAAAACCCGGTAGTTATCCCGGTCCGGTTTAATATATAAACCAGCAGTATAGAGATGAGGTTATCAATGCTCCGAATTGGTATTAACACCTTTGCCGCATACACCCTTGGTCAACCAATGAGGTATGTTATGTATACTGCTTTTTGTACAAACACTTTTATTATTTCATCTATGTCCTGTACACTTCCTGGATATATTGACCAGTCTAGCGGTAAACCGCTAGACACTTTTAAGTTGTTAAACCCAGGAACACAATTCATCATGGGTTATGCATAAATATATCCCAAAGGGTGGCACAAGTTGTCATGAGGCATTACAAAACATGCTCGATGGCATGGCAAATAAAGGAGTTTTTAGCTATCCTATTACAAGAAGCCTTCAAAACGGCTCCAATGGCATAATTGTTTTTCACAAGATCGGCACACGGTGGGCAGTAAACCGGCAACCGGTTTAGGATGCTTCGTCTGGACGGTATGATGGTTGAGGGTCAGTTGGTGTGGGCTCTTCTTCATCCCTCCCCAGATGCTGGAAATCAACCATTGACCAATCGATTCCAGTTAAAGCTTGAAACACTGCTTCTTCATGGATAAGATTGGAGGGGTCAAAATCAGGAGCGTAAGTGTGCTTACGAATCGGAGGCACAAGTTCTTCAACTTCATGGATGTCGGCCGACTGCCTCTTCCCCTCCGCATTGTAAAACGGTTTAAAATGGGAAAAATCTGTATCATCGGCCAACTTGCTGGCTGCTAGCCGCATCTGTTTGGTCAGCCGCCGGAGATCATCATTATCAAAGTTGGAACCAACTTCTTTAACACCTGGGTATCCTTTGATGATGTCTTCTGCTTCAAGATCTGGAATCCAGGCTTTTGCTTGAATAAGTGCAGTTAAAGCTCCGGCTCTGGCAGCTGGTTTCTTCAACTCGGCGATGTGGGCTGGTAACATGGCCAACTTCTCAAGAGTTTCTTTAATCAAAGTGGGAGCCGGTTTGTTATAAGCTGCCATGCAAATAGCCTCCTGAGACCCAGAGTACAGCTATTCAATCAATGTGTATGCCGCTTTGAGTTTCATCCGCATATCTGTGCCAAGATGAGCGATCCGGGTACCTGTCAAAGATTTTATCAACATTTTGGTCAGTTATAAAGTTCATCAACTTATGCAGCACAAGTAAAGCGGGTACTTACCAAAGATAGCAGAGGTCATAGCATTGATTTGGTGTTTCAAACCGGCTAGTTCATCTACCACTGGCTTCAGGGCTGCCTCGGCGTCTACAGCTCTTTTGGTTAAACCGGATTTCTCGGTTTCCCAGTCAGCATGATCTTTGTTGAAAGATTCTTTCAACTTTTCCATCACGGCCAGGGCCTGGGTCAGCTCTTCTTTGGTTTTTTCAGCCTCGGCTTGTTGTGACTTCACATTCTCTTGCAAGTCAGAATTTCGGGCATCTTTGCTTCTCAGTTCAGCCTACCACGTTGAAGGTATGTTAAACAAACAATATATATGTGCTAAGTACAAAGCGTATAACAAAGTTATGCACTTCATGCTTGGGGGCTAATGCCTATTTGCTCTTAAGTACTACACTTTATACAAGTCTCTAGAACAATGCAAGCATTATCCTTGACACTTGGGGGCTAATGTGCGTCTGTTTTAAAACGGATGTGTGGATTAAAAACCGGATTAACTTTCCAAGTTAAACCGGCCTTTGGGGGCTATGCTGGAGAAAGTTATCTAATTATTTCAAGATGAGTCTTATCTATTGTTAGAGACCTGCCATTGCAAGGATTAATGATGAGATGCTTAAAGTGTTACAAAGACCTGGTTTATGATTAACAATCATAAAACGGCCCTTGGGGGCTACTTGGGATAGTATTTCAGCTATAAATCAATAAACAAAGGGAGAGGAATTTACCTCATATCGCTCTTTCATCAAGTTCACCAAACCGGCTTCATAATCCCGGTTTGATTGCAGACGGTTCAAGAAGCCAGAATGGAGCTCATCAGCGTTAAGATGAGCATGGTTGTATAAATCGCTGCTCCATTTACCTTTATCCCTGGCAGCTCGCTCTTCTTTGGCACTATGATGAGCCAAAATGACGGGATGGCCAGGAGAGCTGTGGCCCATTCCAGTAATAATAACGTCATCACCTTGGCCTTCAGGGTTTTTTGTTGATGATATTGGAATTTCAGCATCTTTCACCGAACTAGCCCGGTTTGGTTCTGCCGATTCAGCATCAGGCGCTGCAGGATCAACGTCTGCTGGTTCATTAGTATTTTGGCCTTCAAGGGGCGGGTTATCAGAAGCAGCTTCGGGATGAGGGCTTTCTGGTTCACGAGTTTGTTCCGGTTCACCTCTTGGTTCTTCTTCTTCGGCGACCGGATCTTCGAGCGGATTGGTGGTCCAAGCTTTCTTACTGGGTCTGGCTTTGGCCCTGCAAACAGAATAAAAGAGGATTAACATCCTATTCAAAGGATTTATGGCGCATTGACAGGAAAGGTTTTTACAACTCACCCGGGCACAGTTTTCAAAGGGGGGAGTTGAGTTGTTGTCGATTCACCAGAAGATGAAGGAGGTGTCACCTGATAATTTGAATCAGACGGATTAAGAGGATGTCTGAAATAACCTGCCTTAGGGTAAGAATGGTCACAAGTAGGAGAGACCTCAGACTGGCGCTTCCGAACCGGAGTATCAGGTAAACCGGCTGAAGTGACCTGTTGGCCACTGTGCCGGGTTGTCCGGTGAGCTTCATGTTGCTGAGTCTTCAAAATAAATGTTGGATCCAAGTGAGCAAGAGGATGAGAAAAGCTTACTTTCCGGACTGCTTGGCGAGTTTTTTGTGTTGGCATAGAGTCTGAACCGGAGGAAAGGGTAACTACCTCTACATCATCAGCTTGACTAGCTTCTGCGTCCTCCTGAGGAAAATCATTGTTAATGAGATGCATGAAAAGAGAACCAAGTGAGTCAAGTTCTACCTCAACTTCTGGATCATCGGTATCATCATCAAGCTCCATATTAATACGGTCAGCCGTTTTCTGTTTTGACGTCCGTTTTACGGCTTTGGTCTTTGGGCGGGATGGCTTGACCGCTTTGTCTCCAGTCGGCTTTGCCGCTTTCTCAACGGTTTTCCGTTTCCAGAAGGGGTCATCTCCCTATATACAAAGAAGAAGGATTACATGTTGCATAAGCTAAAAATATTATAGATAGGGGGAAATATAATGCTTACAGCAGGCGGTTTGTTTTTGGCATAGAAGGGACTCAGACCGGATTGACTACAGATCAGTTCCGATTCATTCAGAATCTTCTTTACACCTTCAGTGACTTCTTCCTCAGATAATTGGATGTTGCAATGGCTTTGAGGGTCGTGAACCTCACCGGTATATTCACACATTAAACCGGGACGCCGGCTTAGCGGCAAGATACTCCAGGATATCCAATAGCGCACAAAGTCCACGCCTGTTAAACCGTTCGCCATAAAGGCCCGGAGTTTGGCGAGTTGAGGAGCGTATTTTGACCTTTCTGAAGAGCTCAGGCGTTGTGGCATTGGGTGAGTGTTGGATAGTCTGTGATCACGAAAGCCGGGGAGGGGATTTTCATCTTCAGGCGAAGTGTCTCTGCAGTAAAACCAAGTTTGGTTCCATTCCTTTGGGTGGCTATGATGTTTGGCATGAGGAAATTCAACTTCTTTCCGCTTTTGAATCGAGACACCACCAAGTTCTATGTTCGGTCCATTTACAAACTCTGTGCGCCGGTTCAAGTGGAAGAAATCCCGGAACAGTTCTGCAGTTGGTTCTTCTTGTAAATATACTTCATAGAAGACCTGGAAGTTGCATAAATTGGAGACTGAGTTGGAACCGATATCTTGCGGATGAAGTTGGAAGCTGGCAAGCACATCTAGGTAAAACTTTGATCCTAGAGGTTTGAAGCCAGGACCTATGTGATCAACAAAGACCACCACCTCGCCCTGCCTTGGGGTTGGAGGATTTTCTGTTCCGGGAACTCGCCATTTGATTTCAGTTTTCTTAGGTAGGGAGCCGATGCTGACCATCTTATTCAACTGAGTCTCAGTAACCCGGGAACGAGCCCAGTTGCAGGCAGTGAATTGTTTGGCCATTGCAAAACAAACAAGCTGAAAATGAAAGGCCGGTTTATAAATCACGCATGATTATATGCATGATACAATGGAGTAAGAGACATACTGATAGAGGACATGGCATAAACCGGAGATCAATGCAATAATGCATAAAAGGTAATACCATGACAGGGGTACTCAGACACTATTAAACCGGAATATAATTATGGAGACAAAAGGCTCTTCTGGTTTATCAGAGGGCTAATGGTACAGATTGATTATGCAAAGTTAAACCGCTTATGATGGTGTGAGGAGAAACAGATTTCACAGAGATGTATAAATATTTCGGATCTAAGATAAGACAGAAAAGCAAAATATTTCGACCTAAAAAGGGTAAGATCCGAAACAGTTTATGAAGGACTGCAGCAGTTTTCTACGTATAAGAATTTGTGAGGGTAACAAAAGATTCATCACGGCAAGGGATATGATAAGTACAAAGCATTCATCTACGGGCCAAGGAAGAACAGCGCTATAAGCTCTGAAGAACCTCAAGAACAGCGAGGAAACCCTAATGGATCTAGGAAAGAAGGGAGAAAGGACTTACTGCGACCACGGAAGCCGCGGAAAGGGCACTGTGGAACTCTGGTGCGAACAGGTTGATGCAGCGGCCGACGACGAAGCAGAGGTGAGGTTCGAAGATGACGGCGGCGTTCGAGTGCGGGGTCATCGAGAGGAAGAAGAAGAGATGAATGGGTAGCGGAAAGAAAAGAAAGGGGTCCTCTGCCCCTATTTATAAGGCGAAGCGGTAAAACGGCAAGTGCGGTAATCGAGGAGCCCAAAAAATGGATAAATTAATAAAGGTGTCACCTCGGTGATTGAATACACATTAAATGAAGGTAATCTCTGACGTCGACGGATGGATGACGTCAGGGCGGTTTATCATAATTTGGAAGTATGACGTCACGGCGGTTTACAAGATCAAGGTGAAGATATGAGAGAAGATTTTTTCTAAGTGTAGAAGATTGACATGAACAAGTTCAAACCAATCTGGGGCCTAATGTTGGGGATATTACTACTGGAGGTAAACCGGCCTTATGTAGCCGGGTTGACTCTTTGAAGATTAGAAGCCCATGAAGATGCAAGGATGATGGCGCTTTATGGAAGGCCCAAGGCCCAAAGGCAGGCTACAGCCTGTAAATGTAAACCGACCTAGTCATGTAACTTGTATTGTAAGATAGGAAGAGTAGAGACCGAACCGGACACGTTTATGATCCGGCTTTGGGACTCTGTAGCCCGGCGGGCGTCAACCTATGAATATAAAGGGACGACCCGGCCGCAGTTGAGGGACAGACAACAACTCGAGAGCCAGACAAAGCGGATTCGCTCCTTGGCCTTCGAAGCCCTAGCAATACCAATCACAACTAGACGTAGGCTTTTACCTTCCTCGAAGGGGCCGAACTAGTATAAAACTCCCCGTGTCCCCTTGTCTGGTTTAACCCCTTTAAGCTAACCCGTAGCGATGGCTCCACGATTAAGTCCCTTCACAAGGACATCTGCCGTGACAAACCCATGAGAGAACGATTCGAAGATACCCGCGTGATCCTAAAAAAAATTTAGTGAAATTTGAGAAGAGAAGAGTCAAAACTCTACATTAGGATGCCTCACCAGAGCGACGAAGGGACTGAGGAGTAAAAAGAATCCTACTCTCCGATATATATAATCCTAAATGACTCAAAACATTTTTCTAGACTGAACAACGCCAGCGATTCGATCAAGCAGGGGGCTCCTAAGGTCGGGGAAGGCTCTGATTACCAACTTGTAACACCCTCGATGCGGCTATATCTCCCACGTGTCGGAGCACGACTTAGAGGCATAACCGCATTGAAGGCAATGTCGCAAGAGGGGTAATCCTTACACATCCCATGTACTGAATAAGAAAAGAGGTACATAGTTGGCTTACAGTCGCCACTTCACACAATACATGAAAATAGCATTACATCATCCAGATACAACCAAGGTCCGACTATGGAACCAAAATAAAAGAAGACCACCCCTAATGCGAAAGATCCCCGATCGCCCCAACTGGGCTCCACTACTGATCAATTGAACGAAACAACACAATAAACGAGATCTTCATCGAGCTCCTCCTTGAGCTCGGCTGCGTCACTTGCACGGTATCATTGGCACCTGCAACTAGTTTTGGAAGTAATCTGTGAGTCACGGGGACTCAGCAATCTCACACCCTCGCAATCAAGACTATTTAAGCTTATGGGTAAGGCAAAAGGTATGAGGTGGAGCTGCAGCAAGCACTAGCATATATGGTGGCTAACATACGCAAAGGAGAGCGAGAAGAGAATGCAAGGCACGGTCGAGAAACTATGATCAAGAAGTGATCCTAGAACAACCTACGTCAAGCATAACTCCAACACCGTGTTCACTTCCCGAACTCCGCCGGAAAGAGAGCATCATGGCTACACACGCTGTTGATGCATTTTAATTAGGGACATTTACATCTATGCCCTTAACTCGAACCCACTACTCAGTTTTGCCCCTAATTTTTAGGTATTCTCAGTTTTGCCCCTCCGCCGTTAGTTTCACTTATAGAAATGCCCTTCTTTGCCGTTACCGTCCGGTCAAAGGTCTTTGACCATCCTGAAAAAATAGCAAAAAAATAAAAAAAAATGAAATTTGGTGGGATCGAAGATAGTCATGTCCGCAAGGCGCGTGCACATTTTCATGCCGTTCGGACACTCCGAGAGCTCGTGTCAAAGGAAAACATAAATTTTGTACGCATGCGAGCAGTAAATTCAAAAAAAATAGAAAAAAATCAAAAAATATGAAAGTTCGTGGGACTGAAGATATTCAGGTTCGCAAGATGTGTGCACGTTTTTGTTGTGTTTGGACATCGTAGGACCTCGTGGAGAAAAAAACAAATTTTAGCTCAAATTTTTTTGAAAAAATACAGTATTTTGTTTTTCTCTCTAGAGCGCCTCGTACGTCATTTGATCACCAAAACTTGCAAGCACCTTGTGCACTCAAGCCTCTTTGATGCCAAATAAATTCATTTTTTTTGAACTTTTTTGCTATTTTTTCGAATTTACTGTTCATAGGCATAAATTATTATTTTTTTCCTTTGCCACGAGCTCCCAGAGTGTCCAACCAACACAAAATTGTGCACGTGCCTTGCGGACATGACTATCTTCGATCCCACCAAATTTCATATTTTTTTGATTTTTTTGCTATTTTTTTGGATGGTCAAAGTACTTTGACCGGACGATAATGGCACAAAAGGGCATTTCTATAAGTGACACTAACGGCGGAGGGGCAAAACTGAGGATACCTGAAAATTAGGGGCAAAACTGAGTAGTGGGTTCGAGTTAGGGGCAGAACTGGAATTGGCCCTTTTAATTAAGTTAAATTTCAGATTTTCTACAACCGGACATTAACAAATTCTCATCTGCCCATAACCGTGGGCACGGCTTTCGAAAGTTCAAATCCCTGTAAGGGTGTCCCAACTTAGCCCATCACAAGCTCTCACGGTCAACGAAGGATATTCCTTCTCCCAGGAAGACCCGATCAGGCTCGGAATCCCGGTTACAAGACATTTCGACAATGGTAAAACAAGACCAGCAAAGCCACCCAGATGTGTCGACAAATCCCGATAGGAGCTGCACATATCTCGTTCTCAGGGCACACCGGATGAGCAAGACGTCGGGTAGGCCAGCCCAGAGTTGCCCCTGGTAGCCCCGGACATCGCTCAGTTGGACCAACACTTAGAGAAGGACTGGCCCGGGGGGTTTAAATAAAGATGACCCTTGAGCCAGCCGACCCAAGGGAAAGAAAAGGCTAGGTGGCAAATGGTAAAACCAATGTTGGTCCTTGCTGAGGAGTTTTATTCAAGGCAAATTGTCAAGGGGTTCCCATTATAACCCAACCGTGTAAGGAATGCAAAATCAGGGAACATAACACCGGTATGACGAAAACTAGGGCGGCAAGAGTTGAACAAAACACCAGGCATAAGGCCGAGTGTCGGTGTCAAAACCGGCGGATCTTGGGTAGGGGGTCCCGAACTGTGCATTTAGGCCGGATGGTAACAGGAGGCAAGGGACACGAAGTTTTACCCAAGTTTGGGCCCTCTCGATGGAGGTAAAACCCTACGTCCTGCTTGATTAATATTGATGATATGGGTAGTACAAGAGTAGATCTACCATGAGATCAGAGAAGCTAAACCCTAGAAGCTAGCCTATGGTATGATTGTTGATGTGTATGTTGTCCTACGGACTAAAACCCTCCGGTTTATATAGACACCAGAGAGGGTTAGGGTTACATAGAGTCGGTTACAATGGTAGGAGATCTAAACATCCGTATCGCCAAGCTTGCCTTCCACGGCAAGGAAAGTCCCTTCCGGACACGGGACGGAGTCTTCAATCTTGTATCTTCATAGTCCAGGAGTCCGGCTAAAGGTATAGTTCAGCTATCCGAACACCCCCTAATCCAGGACTCCCTTAGTAGCCCCTGAACCAGGCTTCAATGACGACGAGTCCGGCGCACAGATTGTCTTCGGCATTGCAAGGCGGGTTCCTCCTCCAAGTACTTCATAGAAGATTTTGAACACAAAGATAGTGTCCGGCTCTGCAAAATAAGTTTCCACATATTGCCATAGAGAGAATAATATTTACACAAATCTAATCTGCTGACGTACTCCATAGTGTGACATCACACCACGGCCAAGCTTTTATTCGAACCGTTTTACTGTCCCATCTTAGCGTGTTATGCGAGGCGGTTTCCTTGGCACGTCTTGTTAAAGCAGAGATCGTGTCCCCTTATTCCGGGATTCTCATCAATACGGGCGTGGGTAACCCAACCGCGCCATTGATTACGGTGCTTGGAGATAAGCGAGTTTTACCAGGCTGGTGGGGACACATAGTTGTGTCCACCCATATAAGGGGATAAGGATCCACCTTTTCACCCACGCCTTCTTCCTCCTTTGCCTATCCATTCTTGCGCACTCGAGCTCTAGAGCCCAAGTCCGCACTACCACCTCAACATTCTCCAGTCATGTCCGGAGCGGGAGGCAAGTGGATGGTCTCCCCTGTCACGGAGGGACACATCAAAAAGCTGAGGAAGGCCGGATATCTGGCTAGCGACATCGCGCACCGGCTTCCCAAAAGGGGCAGCTCATCCCCACTCCTAGGCCCCATGAGAGGGTGGTATTCCACCCCCATTTCCTCCGCGGACTGGGCTTCCCTCTGCATCCATTTGTCCGAGGGCTCATGTTCTACTACGGCCGGGATTTCCACGATCTGGCCCCGAACTTCATCCTCAACATCTCGGCGTTCATCGTCGTGTGCGAGGCGCTCCTCCGCATCCGCCCCCATTTCAGCCTATGGCTTAAGACTTTTAACGTCAAGCCAAAGGTGGTGTGCGGCAGCCAGGCGGAGTGCGCTAGTGCCATGGTTGGCAAGATGGCCAACGTCCTGTGGCTCGAGGGCTCCTTTGTGGAGACCCTGAAGGGGTGGCAATCATGGTGGTTTTACGTCACCGAGCCACGCGACGCCAAATGGGTCGCACCCCCTGAGTTTCGATCCGGCCCCCCTATGCGGCTCACCTCCTGGAAGGAGACAGGCCTGTCTTGGGGTAAAAAAGGAGAGCTGACCGGACTCCAAACATGCATCCAAACCCTGGTGGACAAGAAGCTCAAGCTTGTCAACGTAGTCTAGGTTATGCTCATCCGCCTGATCCTCCCGTGTCAACAACGGGCCTTCAATCTGTGGGAGTTCGACCCGGCGCAGCATCAAACTCTAAACAGGCTCTTCGACATGACGTACGAAGATGCCTGGAGGATGCTTTTCAAGGGCGCCAAGGCTCCTGCATCCGCTACCGAGGATCGCGGATTCAGCGTGCAGCGTCACGCGCTCGCGGTAAGCTGTTTTTTTCTTTTACAGGGTATCAGTTTTCCATAGTTTGACTCTATGCGGGATCTAAGCTCCCTTTCCTCTGACAGGATTGGCAGGTGACGTCCGGACAGATCAACTGTCCGGCCCCTTTGCCCGAAGGCCCAGCGGACGCTCGCTTGGCGAGGCTGCTGGTTCTGGCGCCCTATGTGGTGCCGGAGAAGAAGGCCACGAAAAGGGCCACGGGGACTCGAAAGAGCGCCTGGCGCCAGGAGGTGTCGGATTCATCATCCGACGGTCCCAAAGCGCCTTCCTCTCGCGAAGACGAGGAGGAAGAAGAAGAAACCCCCCCCCTCCAGCGGAAGGAGAGAAGAAAAGGAAGGCCGCCCTCTCTGAGGAGGCCGAAGGGTCCAAGAAGGGGAAAACCCTTCCTCCGGACTACTCCGCCGACGCCGATGAGGCGGAGACGAGTAGCAGCCCAGGGCCAAGACCCTGGCAAAATCGTAAGTATCGGGATACCGGAGTAATTCATAGTATTCATTTATTGCACAGTTTTCCCTTATGTCGAATGTGTTTATGCAGCCCACCCAAAGACCGGCTCGACGCGTCGTCGAGCGGCTCACTGGACTCGTCGGACGTGAACTCACTTCCGACGGCTTCCTCCCCCCGCCCTACGGACGACACCGAAGTGTTGTCCCAACAGGTTCCAATCTGGGAGGAGGTGGTCCTGGAGGCACCGCAAGGCGACCTCCCAGACTCCAGGAGTAAGGGGGATGAAACCCCCTAGGGCTCCAAGTCTGGCTCTAGGCTGGACACTACTCCGAAACCTTCAAAGGTTCCGGAGTCCGGCGGGGGACCTCCTTCCAAGAGGAGCAAGTCCACCGTGCCGGCGGCTTCCGTCCAACCGGAGGCACCGGACAATATGCCGGAGGCGCTCCAAGGCGCCTCCATCGACGAGGAGCACCGCACTATTATGAGTGCGGTGGTCCAGAAGGTTCAGTCCGCAAAAAATGGACTGACTGAAGCTTGTACTAGCCTTTTGACAGGCTTCGAGGTAAGTAAAGAAAGTGTAAATAATAGTACCGCATAGACAGTAGCCCCTGATGCTCTGTTTGCCATTCGGGAAGAAAAGCCGAATAGAGGATCAAACAGAATTCGTAGGAGTCTAACAAAAATGAGTCAATATCCATGTGCAGGCTACTCTGCTTGCGTCCGCCGCACTGACTGCGGAAGTGGACACGCTAAAGCAGGACCTCAAAAGGTCTGAGCAAGAGCTCGAGTGTGCCAAGAAGCAGCTCGAGGACAATGAAGGTAAGAAATACCTTGTTAAACATATATATATAAAAGGTGCAATTGTGAAAAATGACAGGATTATCGTGGCTATTGTAGGGGCCACGTCTGAGGTGGCGACCCTTAAGCAAGTAGTGGACGAGGTCGAGAAGAATTCGGCCTCGGAGCTCACCGAGCGGGAGAAGTATGAGGCCGAGGTTGGAAAGGTGCTGCAAGAGCTCCAGGCTCTCATGGAAAAACATGAGAGTTTGGAGCGTGACTCGAAGACGCAAGCGTCCGAGCTTGCGGTGGCTATTGAAAATGCCAAATCTGCCAAGGCCAAATCCCAGAAGACCCTCCAGGAGTTGGATGAGGTGAAGAAGATAGCGGCGGGTAAGGCATTCTTTATGTAAAGCAAACACATAAACGTGAGTTACCTGTTACTTACCCGAATTCGGAGCTCTCCAGGAGCGTTCGCAGATCTTCCCCGGAGTGTATCTGGTGCCGCCGCATTCTATCGAGCCGAGGAGGGCAGCTCGACGGAGAAGGTGTTCTGGTCTCAGTACGCTGAGGCCGGACACCCCGTGCCCCTGAGCGACCAGCTGAAGCAACTGGTCGAGCTCCACAAGGCGGCCGAACAGGCCATGAAGGCCCTCGTAGTTCGGCTGTGGCCCGGAGAGGCTTAGCCTGGGAGCTATTTCGGGCTGGTGCAGCGGCTGGTGCAGGCCTGTCCAAGGCTCGAAGTCATCAAGCGCTCCGTCTGCATTGAAGGTGCCCGTAGGGCCCTTGCCCGTGCTAAGGTGCACTGGGGCAAGCTGGATGCTGAGAAGCTTGTGAAGGATGGGCCACCGCCGGGGAAAGAGCATCGCAAGTCTGAGAATTATTATAAGGATGTTCTGAAGGGTGCCCGCCTTGTGGCGGATGAATGTACTATGGATGTAATTTTCGAGTAAAACTCGCTCGTTTTGTCCTGTGCACTGAAAACTTGTTCGTATGCGCTGAGCAATGCTGCTTGAATCTAAAATATTACCTTCTATGCGGCTGTTTATCAATACTGAGAGATAGCAAGTCCTCGGCTTCTGCCCCCTTGCCGCTAGTGCTGGGGTGTTCGGGGATAAACCTGGGCGCTCTTTTTCCCATATTTGGGTCCTTCGAGGGAGGCGCTCAGCCCAACGAACGAGGCAATCGGACTATAATGCGTGAACACTCTCACTTAGCCATAGAATTCTATAATTTTAAATTTCGGCGAAGCCCCTAGTATTCAGAAGACCGAGTTCGGGGCGCTATCCACGCCTTGGCCGGACAGAGCCGGCTCCTCACCCTAAGCGGCAGAAGTCTTTAGGGACTCGAAAAAACCTCTTGAACAGCGACCAGCTCTCGCTTCATCATGATAGTCAGTTTTAGCTTTCTCCACTCGGGTGCTCGACCCAGCTCAACCGGGGCACAATCGCAGTGGTTCTCCTAGTGCTACCTTAGCCGATATAGTGGAACGTAAGGCACCAAAACATAGGAGCCGGGCAAACCCAACTATTGACCCAAGACATGATTCGGAGCCGATGCATATAGTGCTATAAGTTCGGGGTGCCGCACTTGTGAAAGTGTTCGGACTTCTCACACCAAATTGAGGGGTGCTAAAAGCCCCTGGCGTATTTTGGCCGTACCAAGTTGTACGGGTGCAACATGTTGTTAAGGAACATTTATTTATAAAAAGATAATGCAAAAAATAGACAAAAGATATGCATTGTTTATTAAAAATAGCTGTGATCAAAGCAGAACGATACAAGTAATGCGATAAACGAAAAGTTGGACTATTTAACATGTCTGCTCCAGGGGCAAGCTGCGGAATAGTATGCGAAACAGGTATACTGCTCGTGATAGAGACCACCTGGGATTTCCGTAATGCGGCATGGCTTGTCTGCTTCCCTGGTCCTTGCATCGTTTTTGCGGCAATTGAACTGCCGAACAGGCCTTCCGAAGAGTAGAGTCCTGGAAGTAAGAGAAAAGTAAAGAATCGACAGCCCCTGGTGCGGTTTAAGCCGTGTTTTGGGCATGCCGTGATGGTGCCCCTCCCCCTATGCCCATGGTATTTCCAGAGCGTAATTATGGACGCGAAGTACTGGCGTCGCCTTTTTGCGAGGGTTGGGGTTGGGGCCGCATTGCTACGCCTGCTCGGAACGTGCCAGGCGGTCTTGTTGTAGGTTACTCCGGGCGCGCTTGACGGTGTCCGGACGTTTAATGGCCGGACTGGAGAACTGCCTGGAGAGGCTGCTTTGTACTTCCGCTGCAAGGGCCGCCGTGTGCTCCTCCGTTCGGAGGGAGCGTTCGGTGTTTCCATTGACCGTAATTACTCCACGAGGGCCAAGCATCTTGAGCTTAAGGTATGCATAGTGCGGTACCGCATTGAATTTGGCGAATGCGGTTCGTCCGAGCAGTGCATGATAGCCACTGCGGAA
Source organism: Triticum dicoccoides (assembly GCF_002162155.2). Classification (NCBI taxonomy): domain Eukaryota; kingdom Viridiplantae; phylum Streptophyta; class Magnoliopsida; order Poales; family Poaceae; genus Triticum; species Triticum dicoccoides. The sequence continues at coordinate 474,056,783 of NC_041380.1, forward strand.
TGGGACTATGTCGAAGATCAATTCCTCGCTTCGGAAATTATCCGGGGATCCGAAGACCACTTCAAGTGTGACTGAGCCTGTACAGTTGGCTTCTACACCTGGTATTACGCCTTTAAAGGTCGTTTTGGTGGGCTTAATCCTCGAGGGATCAATGCCCATTTTTCACACTGTATCCTGGTAAAGCAGGTTCAGGCTGCTGCCGCCGTCCATGAGGACTCTAGTGAGATGAAATCCGTTAATAATTGGGTCTAGAACCAATGCGGCAAATCCGCCATGACAGATGCTAGTGGGTTGGTCTCTTCGATCAAAGGTGATCGGGCAGGAGGACCATGGGTTGAACTTTGGGGCGACTGGCTCTACCGCGTATACGTCCCTTAACGCGCGCTTCCTCTCCCTTTTGGGGACGTGGGTGGCGTATATCATGTTCACCGTCCGCACTTGTGGGGGAAAACCCTTCTGTCCATTGTTGTTCGGTGGACGGGGCTCCTCGTCGTCATCGCTATGCAGCCCCTTGTCTTCATTGTCGGCGCTTAGCTTGCCTGCCTGCTTGAACACCCAACAATCCCTATTGGTGTGATTGGCCGGCTTTTCGGGGGTGCCATGTATGTGGCACAAGCGGTCGAGTATTCGGTCCAAGCTGGACGGGCCCCTAGGATTCCTTTTGAATGGCTTCTTCCGTTGACCGGATTTAGAGCCTCTGAATCCGGCATTAACTGTCGTATCCTCAGCATTGTCACCGTTAATGTGGCGCTTCTGCTTGTTGCGATGCGACCTACCACTAATGTCCCTGGTGTCCGAACTACCAGGGTTCTTGGTCATATTGTTGCTACGAGCGAGCCATCTATCTTCTCCCGCGCAAAAGTGGGTCATTAGTGTCGTGAGTGCTGCCATAGATTTCGGCTTTTCCTGTCCGAGGTGCCGGGCCAGCCACTCGTCACGGATATTGTGCTTGAAGGCTGCTAGGGCCTCAGCGTCCGGACAGTCGACTATTTGATTTTTCTTTGTTAGGAACCGTGTCCAGAATTGTCTGGCCGATTCCTCTGGCTGCTGGATTACGTGACTTAGGTCATCGGCGTCTGGGGGTCGCACATAAGTGCCCTGGAAATTGTTGAGGAATGCGGCTTCCAGGTCCTCCCAACAACTGATTGATCCTGTTGGCAAGCTGTTGAGCCAATGCCAAGCTGGTCCTTTAAGCTTGAGTGGGAGGTATTTGATGGCATGAAAATCGTCGCCGCGGGCCATGTGGATATGAAGGAGATAATCCTCGATCCATACCGCAGGGTCTGTTGTGCCATCATATGATTCGATGCTTACGGGTTTGAAACCCTCGGGGATTTGATGATCCATTATTTCGTCTGTAAAGCACAGTGGGTGTGCGGCGCCTCTGTACTGGGCGATATCATGACGTAGCTCCAATGGGCTTTGTCTACTGTGTTCGGCCCTGCCAAATTTGTGGCCGGCGTGACGATTACCATCTCAAGCCGTGGGGTGCCCACGCGATCCATAGATCGATTGTGTTTGCCTTGCCTTGTCCTCCAACATGTCTTGTAAGTCCGACGCATATTCCCGTGCCTTGGTACGGGGTGCGTCTTGAGTGGAGGGTCGGGAGGCCTCTTTGTCGCGGCCACAAGGTGGCCGTTCGGCCGCATCAAGTGCTTCCTCCTCTAATCGGGGTAGCAACTTGCGCTTTGGGTAACTCTTGGAGGGGCGTTCGAGTTTATGCTCTTCGGCCGCAAGGACTTCAGTCCATCTGTCAACCAGCAAATCTTGATCAGCTCTGAGCTGTTGCTGTTTTTTCTTGAGGCTTCTTGCCGTGGCCATAAGCCTGCGTTGGAAACGCTTTTGCTCAACGGGATCCTCTGGCACGACGAATTCGTCGTCGTCGAGGCTTGCCTCGTCTTCGGAGGGAGGCATATAATTATCGTCCTCGACCTCTCTGTCTGCCGCTCTCTCATGAGGGCTGGTTTCTCCATCCTCCTGTGCTAAACCTTGCTGGAGGGGGTTTTCTTCGGCACTCTCCGGAGTATTATTATCTCCCTGCTGGAATCACCGTTTTTGTGTTGGCGGGATTTTGAGCGGCGCCGCTGACGCCGACGCTTGGGCTGTTTCTTGGAGGGGTCATCCTCCGCCGTTCCATCGCCCTCTCCCTCTTTTGGGGTGTCCACCATGTATATGTCATATGACGAGGTGGCTTTCCAGGGCCTAGTAGGCGCTGGTTCTTCATCATCTCCTTCATCGGCGTCCATACCGTCGATGTCTTCGGAGTCGAAGTCGAGCATGTCGGTTAAGTCGTCGACAGTGGCTATGAAGTGGGTGGTGGGTGGGTTTTAAATTTCTTCATCGTCCGTACCCCAACCTTGCTGACCGTAGTCCGGCCAGGGCTCTCCTGATAAAGAGAGAGAGAGACTTCAATGACTTCAGGATATCGCCGAAAGGCGAGTGCTGAAAGACGTCCGTGGCTGTGAACTCCATGATCGGCGCCCAATCGGATTCGATCGGTAGGGGCGCGGAGGGTTCAGAGTCCGGAGAAGAATCCGGCTCCATGGAGTCACGAGTCTCGTAGAGTACGGGGCTGGTGTTCGGCTCAACCGCCGTTGGGATTATAGCCCCTGAGGTGGCGTCCAACCGCCCATCCTCGATCGGCACAGTTGACTCCGAACTAAGGGTCGGAGCCGATGCGGGTGCGGCCTCCAGGGCACCGTTCGGCGGCAGAGCTAGATCATGCTCGTCGTGACAGTGCGGCGCGCTCAGCAGTGGTTCGAATCCGTCGAAGATCAAGTCCCCACGGATGTCAGACGTGTAGGTTAAACTTCCGAATCTGACCTAACGGCCAGGGGCGTAGCTTTCGATCTGCTCTAGATGGCCAAGTGAATTGACCCGCAGTGCGAAGCCGCCAAAGACGAAGATCTGTCCGGGAAGGAAGGTCTCACCCTGGACTGCGTCGCCATTGATGATCGTAGGAGCCATCGGGCCTGACGGCGACGACACAGAGGAACTCTCAACAAAAGCACCAATGTTGGTGTCAAAACAGGCGGATCTCGGGTAGGGGGTCCTGAACTGTGCGTCTAGGCCGGATGGTAACAGGAGGCAAGGGACACGAAGTTTTACCCAGGTTCGGGCCCTCTCGATGGAGGTAAAACCCTACGTCCTGCTTGATTAATATTGATGATATGGGTAGTACAAGAGTAGATCTACCACAAGATCAGAGAGGCTAAACCCTAGAAGCTAGCCTATGGTATGATTGTTGATGTGTATGTTGTCCTACGGACTAAAACCCTCTGGTTTATATAGACACCGGAGAGGGTTAGGGTTACATAGAGTCGGTTACAATGGTAGGAGATCTGAACATCCGTATCGCCAAGCTTGCCTTCCACGCCAAGGAAAGTCCCTTTCGGACACGGGACGGATTCTTCAATCTTGTATCTTCATAGTCCAGGAGTCCGGCTGAATGTATAGTTCGTCTATCCGAACACCCCGTAATCCAGGACTCCCTCACCGAGCCTTCCACCCTTTACCAAGTATATAGATGTGTTAATTAAATAAGAGATATTGTGATATCCCAACAAAAATCCATGTTCCAAACATGGAACAAGCTCCAATCTTCACCTGCAACTAACAATGCTATAAGAGGGGCTGAGCAAAGCGGTAACATAGCCAAACAACGGTTTGCTAGGACAAGGTGGGTTAGAGGTTTGACATGGCAATATGGGAGGCATGATAAAGCAAGTGGTAGGTATCGCAGCATAGGCATAGCAAAAGAGCGAGCATCTAGCAAGCAAAGATAGAAGTGATTTCGAGGGTATGGTCATCTTGCCAGAGATCCCGCAAGGAAGAAGAACGAGTCCATGAAGAAGACAAATGGACATAGTCGAATGGATCCTCACAAACGCGAAGTTAACGGAACTAACCCGAAGAAGCAACACCGGAAAGAAGCAAACAACATGGTAAACAACCATCACATAAGCATGGCATGATGCACAACCAAGTATGATGCATGCCCGGTTTAAATATGCATGACATGGCAAAGTGCAACAACCAAAACTACAAATTAAGTGGAGCTCAATATGCAACGAGTTGCATATTGACGGAAAACCACGTGACTTATTTAGTTCACTCTCGTTTATGTACCCAACAATATTAAATGTTGATTAACATGGCAAGGGGTGAAGCACAACAAAACTACCTATCTAGGCAATTTTAAATGAGGCCGGAAACATCAAACCACGACTCCGGTAATCCTCATGTGCATTAGCAATTTAATGCAACAACAATTCTAAACATTTTGATTGTTGTTATCATGATGCGGATGACATGAGCAAGTTTTATGCAATATTTATGAAAAGTTGACAAGAGCATTATGAGGCATTGTCATCGTGGCGGAAATGAAAGGGGTGCCACGGCAATGACAACGGAAACGGTGCCACGGCAACGTTCCGGTTCCAGTAACTCGATTGAGATACCGATGCAAAGGAGAAGTGTGTGGATGCGTGCAAAAGATGGTGGGGTGATCCTGGTTTACGGGGTTCCCACGGGTCGACGACGGTGACAAGGCAAAAGAGAAGCAACGTGCACCGACAATTCGAGCACGGAGCAAGCATAAGCATCTCATACATCACACATGCATTCGTTCACGGGCGGTCGTCTCGGGGTTATACCTTCGAAGCGTGTGTTATCGGAGGGGTTCGAGTTCGATGCGGTGTAGTCGTTCACGATCGTCGTGGGACGTAGTGGTACTCAGCGATGGTAGAGGAACTAGTTGTCCACGCGACGTTAGTCGAACTTGACAATTCCGTTACACAGGTCTTCGGCAACGGTAGTGGTACCCATTTTGTAGTCGTGCACATTCCGTAGATGTACGAGGTCACGGCGCAGATCTTGACGTCCACGGGGTCGATGGTAGGGTGCATGTTTCGTAGGCGAACTTGGCGGATCCGCGCAGTGGTCAACTTGAGGTACTCCGGGGCAGAGGAATCAATGTTGCAAGGGTGGTCTCGGCGTATCCAAATCGAAGAAAGGCCAAGGGGCCTCGCGCATCGCAGATCGAGGCAATGGTGGGCGCTCGTCTCCTGCTCAAAGCAGAGGCTAGGCCGACGGCACAGGGCTCGGGGAAGCAACGACGTTGAGCGTGTCGTACATGTCCTCCCATGAGCAGAGACGAGGACACCAGGAAGACCTACGAGGAGCAGCAGCACTCGAAACCCTGCGAGGAGCCGGCAACAGACGACGGGATCCTCTGGATCCGAACGGAAATGGGACACCGGCGAGCGGGGTTCAGCGAGGAACTCGATCGGCGGCGAAGGCGAGTCCTAGCGCGAGCGAAGGGCATGGGGGCGGCGCTGGTCCTCTCCTCCAGTGAAGCAAGACGACGGCGAGAGGGCGACCATCAGCGATGCAGGGGAGTCCGGCCGGCTTGGTGTCGCGATGAACGAGCGAGGACGGTGGAAACGAGGTCGGTCTCTGGAGGAAGGAGGTCATGGAAGAGGAGGGCGGCGTGAAGGTTCGGTGCTGGAGTAACGCGGATGCGAGAGGGAGGGAAGCGGGCGTGATGCGGGGTTTCTGGGGGTGCAGCGCGAGGGAGAGGGACGAAGTCGCGGCGATGCTCCAGGGAAAGGGATGAGGGAGAGAAGGAGGAGCGATGCGGGAGGGGGAGCTGCGGCGCTGGAGGGAAGAGGGAGGGAGAGATCGACAGGAGGTCTCCCCTGGCGCTAGGGTTAGAGGGAAGGATGGGCCTGGGGCGACTGGGCCTTAGAGGCCAGCCCAGTTGCTGCTGGTGCTGGCCTGCATTGCTGCCGCTGGAGCTGGGCTCTCCCTTCCCCTCTTATTCCTTCTTTCCTCAATTTCCTCAAACATAAAATAAGTGGGAAAAACTCAAAGATAAAGTGAAGGCGTGAGAGAGATATGAGAATGTATCTGGAGTCCTTGCATTATGCACAATTTGAATAAATGGACTTGGCAAATTTTATAGATAGAAAAATAATTCAAGTTTGAATTAAATTCAAACTTGAGCCATTTTTAAACCCTACCAAAACAACTCCAAAGGACCTGAAATTTGACAGAGAGGTTGAAGGCATGGTCGAGAATTTATAGGAAACGAATGAACATTCATAGAGAAGGGGAAAGTGGCACTTGCAAAAGAAAGGAACTAGAAGGAAAGGAGAAAGAGATGATGCATGGGACAAAGGCATGGGGAATTATTTTGCAAGTGTGTCAAGGTAATTCCACATTAATGAAATATTTAATATAGCTCCCTACTATTGGGAGGATATGTTTTAAAGAGAATCACCATGTGAATTCCCTCGATTTAAATGGACCGAAGATCCATGCAATTTATTTAGTTGAGTTGCAAAAGATTTATGAGATGATGGCATGATGACATGATGCAACGCAAAAATAAAAGGGCAGGCACAAATGAAACACACAACGAAACCCGGAACATATGGAAGTCTTCTCGAGCATCGCTCTCGGGGCGTTACAGCAATCTTCACCGCCATCATCACCAACTCTTCCCCCCTCTATGCAGCGGTGTAACCTCTCTCTTACCCGTTGTAATCTCTACTTAAACATGGTGCTCAACGCTATATATTATTTCCCAATGATGTATGGCTATCCTATGATGTTTGAGTAGATCCGTTTTGTCCTATGGGCTATTTGATAATCAAGATTGGTTTGAGTTGCATGTTTCATTATTGGTGTTGTCCTATGGTGCTCTCTGTGTCGCGCAAGCGTGAGGGATCCCCGATGTAGGGTGTTGCAATACGTTCATGATTCGCTCATAGTGGGTTGTGTGAGTGACTGAAACATAAACCCGAGTAAGGGGGTTGTTGCGTATGGGATAAAGAGGACTTGATGCTTTAATGCTATGGTTGGGTTTTACCTTAATGATCTTTAGTAGTTGTGGATGCTTGGTAGAGTTCCAATCATAAGTGCATATGATTCAAGTAGAGAAAGTATGTTAGCTTATGCCTCTCCCTCATATAAAATTGCAATAATGATTACCGGTCTAGTTATCGATTGCCTAGGGACAAATAACTTTCTCGTAACAAAAAGCTCTTTACTAATACTAACTTAGTTGTGCCTTTATCTAAGCAGCCCCTACTTTTTATTTACGTAATCTTTATATTCTTGCAAACTTATCCAACAACACCTACAAAGTACTTCTAGTTTCATACTTGTTCTAGGTAAAGCGAACATCAAGCGTGCGTAGAGTTGTATCGGTGGTCGATAGAACTTGAGGGAATATTTGTTCTGCCTTTAGCTCCTCGTTGGGTTCGACATTCTTACTTATCGAAAACTGTTGCGATCCCTTATACTTGTGGGTTATCAAGACCTTTTTCTGGCGCCATTGCCGGGGAGCAATAGCGTGGGGTGAATATACTCGTGTGTGCTTGTTTGCTTTATCACTAAGTAATTTTTATTTGCTGTTCTTAGTTGCTCTTTATCTTTAGTTATGGATATGGAACACGAAATACCAAAAAAATTAGGTGTACCTGCTACTCATGGAGATGAGGAACCTCCTAGAACCCTCGATGATCGTTATGTGACAGAAATTATATACTACTTTGATAATCCTGAGAAAACCCCATTCAATATGGTAATGGGAGTAACATTGGATCAACGTGAATACTTTAGGGATTATTGCTTGACACAAAAAGGGAAACTATTATGGGATCAAATTTATATATTGAGGTGGTATGCTCGGCAAGTATGCTTGAGTTATGATTATACTTGTTGCTCTAGGATGAAGGCTCCACACCTTCCCTTTTCATGTGAATTTAATGATAATGAAACCTTGGCTTCTTATGCTAATGGTATATATGATTACTATGATGTGGAACAAATAGAAGAATTTGTTGCTTTTAAGGGTGCTTATGAAATTGAATCTTTGTTTGAAAAGCATGAAGCTTATGATGATGATGTTTATAGGCCTGAAAATTTAGTTATCTTAAAATATTGCTATGATAATTATGAATATAATTCCTATATTAATGCGCTTATTGAGAAAGTCTCCGCTGCCCAAGAAGAGATTAATATTTTGCAGGAGTCTATGGAAGAAGAAATTGATGAAACTGTGAGCTCATTGGGTAAAAAAGATGAGGAGGAGAGTGAAGAACAAAAGGAGGAAGAGCGGATTAGCTACCCATGCCCACCTTCTAATGAGAGTAACTCTTCAACTCATACATTGTTTAATTTCCCTTCGTGCTTACCGAAGGATGATTGCTATGATGATTGTTATGATCCCGTTGATTCTCTTGAAATATCCCTTTTTGATGATGCTTGTTATGCTTGTGGCCAAGATGCCAATATGAATTATGCTTATGGAGATGAACTTGCTATAGTTCCTTATGTTAAACATGAAATTGTTGCTATTGCATCCACGCATGATAGTCCTATTATCTTTTTGAATTCTCCCGACTACACTATATCGGAGAAGTTTGCACTTATTAAGGGTTATATTGATGGGTTGCGTCTAACTATTACACATGATGATTTTGATGAATATAATATGCATGTGCTTGCTGCTCCTACTAGCAATTATTATGAGAGAGGAACTATATCTCCACCTCTCTATGTTTCCAATACGATAAAATTGCAAGAAACTATTTATACTATGCATTGGCCTTTACTATGTGTGCATGAATTGTTCTTTTATGACATGCCGATACATAGGAAGAGAGTTAGACTTCGTTGTTGCATGATATATGTTACTTTGTGCTCACTACTAAATTACAAATCATTGTTAATTAAAATTGGCCTTGACATACCTTGGGATCCGGGTGGATTCACTACTTGAGCACTATATGCCTAGCTTAATGGCTTTAAAGAAAGTGCTGCCAGGGAGACAACCCGGAAGTTTTAGGGAGTCATTTATTTCTGTTGAGTTCTTTCATATAGTTTTAAAACAACAAAAATAAAGAGGGGAACCCAAAACTTTTTTTAAAAGGAAAGTGAAAGTGAGAAAGACAAGCATTGTTGAAGTGGGAGAGCTCCTTGAACTTTGTTCATGCTCACGGCAACTTTGTGAATCTTGATTATAGAAACTTTTAAATAAAAATAATTATCCCCTTGTACAATTCCATTGTATTATAAAAATAATGTGCCAAGGTTTGCCTTTAGGATGTTTACATTTGCTTGATGGTCTGTACGGTGCAGGACAGAAATTTTGGCTGTAGTGCGCGATTTTACATGTTCAGGTGGAACGTCAAATGGTTCTGATTCTTTTTGCAATGTCTTTCTATACAAATTTTTTATTTTTTCTAATTTTGGTAGAATTTTTCAAGTATCATAAGTATGGTGAATGTTCAGATTATTACAGACTGTTCTGTTTTAGACAGATTCTGTTTTTGATACATAGTTTGCTTGTTTTGATGAAACTAACGATTTATATCAGTGGATTAAGCCATGGAAAAGTTATATTACAGTAGACACAATGCAAAAACAAAATATAAATTGGTTTGCAATAGTACTTAGAGTAGTGATTTGCTTTATTATACTAACAGATCTTACCGAGTTTTCTGTTGAAGTTTTGTGTGGACGAAATGTTCGATGATCGAGAAGGTCTCGATGTGAGAAGAAGGAAGAGAGGCAAGAGCTCAAGCTTGGGGATTCCCGAGGCACCCCAAGTAAATATTCAAGGAGAGTCAAGAGTCTAAGCTTAGGGATGCCCCGGAAGGCATCCCCTCTTTCTTCAACAAGTATCGGTATGTTTTCGGATTCGTTTCGTTCATGCGATATGTGCAATCTTGGAGTGTTTTTTGCATTTAGTTTTCATCTTTCTGTTATGCACCATGTTGGTATGATATAGTCCTTGGTTGATTTATAGAATGCTCTATGCACTTCACTTATATCTTTTGAGTATGGCTTTATAGAATGCTTCATGTGCTTCACTTATATCATTTGAAGTTTGGATTGCCTGTTTCTCTTTACATAGAAAACCGCCATTTGTAGAATGCTCTTTTGCTTCACTTATATTTGTTAGAGCGTGGGCATATCTTTTGTAGAAATAATTAAACTCTCTTGCTTCACTTATATCTATTTAGAGAGATGACGGGAATTGGTCATTCACATGGTTAGTCATAAAATCCTACATAAAACTTGTAGATCACTGAATATGATATGTTTGATTCCTTGCAATAGTTTTGTGATATAAAGATGGTGATATTAGAGTCATGCTAGTGGGTAGTTGTGGATTAGTAGAAATACTTGTGTTGAGGTTTGTGATTCCCGTAGCATGCACGTATGGTGAACCGTTATGTAACGAAGTCGGAGCATGAGGTATTTATTGATTGTCTTCCTTATGAGTGGCGGTCGGGGACGAGCGATGGTCTTTTCCTACCAATCTATCCCACTAGGGGCATGCATAGTAGTACTTTGCTTCGAGGGTTAATAAACTTTTGCAATAAGTATGTGAGTTCTTTATGACTAATGTTGAGTCCGTGGATTATACGCACTCTCACCCTTCCACCATTGCTAGCCTCTCTAATACCGCACAACTTTCGCCAGTACCATAAACCCACCATATACCTTCCTCAAAACAGCCACCATACCTACCTATCATGGCATTTCCATAGCCATTCCGAAATATATTGCCATGCAACTTCCATCATCATCATATACATGACTTGAGCATTTATTGTCATATTGCTTTGCATGATCGTAAGATAGCTAGCATGATATTTTCATGGCTTGTTCATTTTTTTATGTCATTGCTACGCTAGATCATTGCACATCCCGGTACACCGCCGGAGGCATTCATATAGAGTCATATCTTTGTTCTAGTATTGAGTTGTAATATCGAGTTGTAAGTAAATAAAAGTGTGATGATCATCATTATTAGAACATTGCCCCAGTGAGGAAAGGATGATGGAGACTATGATTCCTCCACAAGTCGGGATGAGACTTCGGATGAAAATATAAAAAAGAAAAAAAATAAGAAGAAAAAAGAGAAAGGCCAAAAAAAGAGAAGGCCCCAAAAAAATAAGAAAAGAAAAAATGAGAGAAAAAGAGAGAAGGGGCAATGTTACTATCCTTTTACCACACTTGTGCTTCAAAGTAGTGCCATGTTCTTCATATAGAGAGTCTCTTGAGTTATCACTTTCATATACTAGTGGGAATTTTCATTATAGAACTTGGCTTGTATATTCTAATGATGGGCTTCCTTAAACGCCTGAGGTCTTCATGAGCAAGCAAGTTGGATGCACACCCACTTAGTTTTAGTTTGAGCTTTCATACACTTATAGCTCTTAGTGCATCCGTTGCATGGCAATCCCTACTCACTCACATTGATATCTATTGATGGGCATCTCCATAGCCCGTTGATACGCCTAGTTGATGTGAGACTATCATCTCCTTTTTGTCTTCCCCACAACCACCATTCTATTCCACCTATAGTGCTATATCCATGGCTCACGCTCATGTATTGCATGAGGGTTGAAAATGCTGAAGCGTGTTAAAAAGTATGAACCAATTGCTCGGCTTGTCATCGAGGTTGTTTATGATGTGAATATTTTGTGTGGTGAAGATGGACATAGCCAGACTATATGATTTTGTAGGGATAACTTTCTTTGGCCTTGTTATTTTGAAAAGACATGATTGCTTTATTAGTAGGCTTGAAGTATTATTATTTTTATGTCAAATGATAGACTATTGTTTTGAATCACTCGTATCTTAATATTCATGCCATGATTAGATATGTGATCAAGATTATGCTAGGTAGCATTCCACATCAAAAATTATCTTTTTTATCATTTACCTACTCGAGGACAAGTAGGAATTAAGCTTGGGGATGCTGATACGTCTCCATCGTATCTATAATTTTTGATTGTTCCATGCCAATATTATTCAACTTTCATATACTTTTGACAACTTTTTATACAATTTTTGGGACTAACATATTGATCCAGTGCCCAGTGCCAGTTCCTGTTTGCTGCATGTTTTTTGTTTCGCAGAATATCCATATCAAACAGAGTCCAACGGGATAAAAACTGATGGAGATTTTTTTGGAATATATATGATTTTTGGGAAGAAAAATCTACGCAAGACGATGCTCGAGGGGGCCACGAGGTAGGGGGGCGCGCCCAAGGGGGGCAGGCGCGCCCTGGGCCCTCGTGGCTGTTGGGGAACATAGTAATTTCAAAAATTTCCTACGCACACGCAAGATCATGGTGATGCATAGCAACGAGAGGGGAGAGTGTTGTCCACGTACCCTCGTAGACCGAAAGCGGAAGCGTTATGATAACGCGGTTGATGTAGTAGTACGTCTTCATGATCCGACCGATCCAAGTACCAAACGTACGGCACCTCCGAGTTCTACACACGTTCAACTCGATAACGTCCCTCGAACTCTGATCCAGCTGAGTGTTGAGGGAGAGTTTCGTCAGCACGACGGCGTGGTGACGATGATGATGTTCTACCGACGCAGGGCTTCGCCTAAGCACCGCTACGATATGATCGAGGTGGATTATAGTGGAGGGGGGCACCGCACACGGCTAAGAGATCAAGAGATCAATTGTTGTGTCTATGGGGTGCCCCCTGGCCACGTATATAAAGGAGTGGACGAGGGGAGGGGCCGGCCCTCTCTATGGCGCGCCCTAGGGGAGTCCTACTCCCACCGGAAGTAGGATTCCCCCTTTCCTAGTAGAACCAGTGTCCCTTCCAAGTAGTAGGAGTAGGAGAGAATGAAAGGGAAGGGAAAATGAGAAGGAAGGAAGGGGGCGCCCCCCCTCCCTAGTCCAATTCGGACCAGCCCATGGGGAGGGGTGCGGCCAACCTTTGAGGCCTTTCTCTCCTTTCCTGTATGGCCCATTAAAGCCCAACACGAATTCCCGTAACTCCCCGGTACTCCCGAAAATACCTGAATCACTCGGAACCTTTCTGATGTCCGAATATAGTCGTCCAATATATCGATCTTTACATCTCGACCATTTTGAGACTCCTCGTCATGTCCCCGATCTCATCCGGGACTACGAACTCCTTCGGTACATCAAAACACATAAACTCATAATATAACCGTCATCGAACTTTAAGCGTGCGGACCCTATGGGTTCGAGAACTATGTAGACATGACCGAGACACGTCTCCGGTCAATAACCAATAGCGGAACCTGGATGCTCATATTGGCTCCTACATATTCTACGAAGATCTTTATCGGTCAAACTGCATAACAACATACGTTGTTCCCTTTGTCATCGGTATGTTACTTGCCCGAGATTCGATCGTCGGTATCTCAATACCTAGTTCAATCTCGTTACTGGCAAGTCTCTTTACTCGTTCCGTAATACATCATCCCACAACTAACTCATTAGTTGCAATGCTTGCAAGGCTTAAGTGATGTGTATTACCGAGAGGGCCCAGAGATACCTCTCCGACAATCGAAGTAAAAAATTCTAATCTCGAAATACGCCAACCCAACATGTACCTTCGGAGACACCTGTAGAGCACCTTTATAATCACCCAGTTACGGTGTGACGTTTGGTAGCACACAAAGTGTTCCTCCGGTAAACGGGAGTTGCATAATCTTATAGTCATAGGAACATGTATAAGTCATGAAGAAAGCAATAGCAACATACTAAATGATCGTGTGCTAAGCTAACGGAATGGGTCATGTCAATCACATCATTCTCCTAATGATGTGATCCCGTTAATCAAATGACAACTCATGTCTATGGTTAGGAAACATAACCATCTTTGATCAATGAGCTAGTCAAGTAGAGGCATACTAGTGACATTCTGTTTGTCTATGTATTCACACGTGTATTATGTTTCCGGTTAATACAATTCTAGCATGAATAATAAACATTTATCATGATATAAGGAAATAAATAATAACTTTATTATTGCCTCTAGGGCATATTTCCTTCAGTCTCCCACTTGCACTAGTGTCAAGAATCTAGATTACATAGTAATGATTCTAACACCCATGGAGCCTTGGTGCTGATCATGTTTTGCTTGTGGAAGAGGCTTAGTCAGCAGGTCTGCAACATTCAGATCCGTATGTATCTTGCAAATTTCTATGTCTCCCACTTGGACTAAATCCCGAATGGAATTGAAGCGTCTCTTGATGTGCTTGGTTCTCTTGTGAAATCTGGATTCCTTCGCCAAGGCAACTACACCAGTATTTTCACAAAAGATTTTCATTGGACCCGATGCACTAGGTATGACACCTAGATCGGATATGAACTCCTTCATCCAGACTCCTTCATTTGCTGCTTCCGAAGCAGCTATGTACTCCGCTTCACATGTAGATCCCGCCACGACGCTTTGTTTAGAACTGCACCAACTGACAACTCCACCATTCAATATAAACACGTATCCGGTTTGTGATTTAGAATCATCCGGATCAGTGTCAAAGCTTGCATCTACGTAACCATTTACGATGAGCTCTTTGTCACCTCCATATACGAGAAACATATCCTTAGTCCTTTTCAGGTACTTCAGGATGTTCTTGACCGCTGTCCAGTGATCCACTCCTGGATTACTTTGGTACCTCCCTGCTAGACTTATAGCAAGGCACACATCAGGTCTGGTACATAGCATTGCATACATGATAGAGCCTATGGCTGAATCATAAGGAACATCTTTCATTTTCTCTCTATCTTCTGCGGTGGTCGGACATTGAGTCTTACTCAACTTCACACCTTGTAACACAGGCAAGAACCCTTTCTTTGCTTGATCCATTTTGAACTTCTTCAAAACTTTGTCAAGGTATGTGTTTTGTGAAAGTCCAGTTAAGCGTCTTGATCTATCTCTATAGATCTTAATGCCCAATATGTAAGCAGCTTCACCGAGGTCTTTCATTGAAAAACTCTTATTCAAGTATCCCTTTATGCTATCCAGAAATTCTATATCATTTCCAATCAGTAATATTTCATCCACATATAATATCAGAAATGCTACATAGCTCCCACTCACTTTCTTGTAAATACAGGCTTCTCGAAAAGTCTGTACAAAACCAAATGCTTTGATCACACTATCAAAGCATTTATTCCAACTCCGAGAGGCTTGCACCAGTCCATAAATGGATCGCTGGAGCTTGCACACTTTGTTAGCTCCCTTTGGATCGACAAAACCTTCCGGCTGCATCATATACAACTCTTCTTCCAGAAATCCATTCAGGAATGCAGTTTTGACATCCATCTGCCAAATTTCATAATCATAAAATGCGGCAATCGCTAACATGATTCGGACAGACTTAAGCATCGCTACGGGTGAGAAGGTCTCATCATAGTCAATCCCTTGAACTTGTCGAAAACCTTTCGCAAGAAGTCGAGCTTTGTAGACAGTAACATTACCATCAGCGTCAGTCTTCTTCTTGAAGATCCATTTATTCTCAATTGCTTGTCGATCAACAGGCAAGTAAACCAAAGTCCACACTTTGTTATCATACATGGATCCCATCTCAGATTTCATGGCTTCTAGCCATTTTGCGGAATTTGGGTTCACCATCGCTTCTTCATAGTTCATAGGTTCATCATGATCTAGTAGCATGACTTCCAGAACATGATTACCGTACCACTCTGGTGCGGATCTTACTCTGGTTGATCTACGAGGTTCGGTAGTAACTTGATCTGAAGTTTCATGATCATTATCATTAGCTTCCTCACTAATTGGTATAGGTGTCACAGAAACTGGTTTCTGTGATGTACTACTTTCCAATAAGGGAGCAGGTACAGTTACCTCATCAAGTTCTACTTTCCTCCCACTCACTTCTTTCGAGAGAAACTCCTTCTCTAGAAAGGATCCATTCTTAGCAACGAATGTCTTGCCTTCGGATCCGTGATAGAAGGTGTACCCAACAGTCTCCTTTGGGTATCCTATGAAGACACATTTCTCCGATTTGGGTTCGAGCTTATCAGGTTGAAGCTTTTTCACATAAGCATCGCAGCCCCAAACTTTCAGAAACGACAACTTTGGTTTCTTGCCAAACCACAGTTCATAGGGCGTCGTCTCAACGGATTTCGATGGTGCCCTATTTATCGTGAATGCAGCCGTCTCTAAAGCATAACCCCAAAACGATGGTGGTAAATCAGTAAGAGACATCATAGATCGCACCATATCTAATAAAGTTCGATTATGACGTTCGGACACACCATTACACTGTGGTGTTCCAGGTGGCGTGAGTTGCGAAACTATTCCGCATTGTTCCAAATGTAGACCAAACTCGTAACTCAAATATTCTCCTCCACGATCAGATCGTAGAAACTTTATTTTCTTGTTATGATGATTTTCAACTTCACTCTGAAATTCTTTGAACTTTTCAAATGTTTCAGACTTATGCTTCATTAAGTAGATATACCCATATCTGCTTAAATCATCTATGAAGGTGAGAAAATAACGATATCCGCCACGAGCCTCAACATTCATCGGACCACATACATCTGTATGTATGATTTCCAACAAGTCTGTTGCTCTCTCCATAGTACCGGAGAACGACGTTTTAGTCATCTTGCCCATGAGGCACGGTTCTCAAGTACCAAGTGATTCATAATCAAGTGATTCCAAAAGTCCATCAGTATGGAGTTTCTTCATGCACTTTACACCGATATGACCTAAATGGCAGTGCCACAAATAAGTTGCACTATTATTATCAACTCTACATCTTTTGGCTTCAACATTATGAATATGTGTATCACTACTATCGAGATTCATCAAAAATAGACCACTCTTCAAGGGTGCATGACCATAAAAGATATTACTCATATAAATAGAACAACCATTATTCTCTGATTTAAATGAATAACCGTCTCGCATCAAACAAGATCCAGATATAATGTTCATGCTCAACGCTGGCACCAAATAACAATCATTTAGGTCTAATACTAATCCCGAAGGTAGATGTAGAGGTAGCGTGCCGACTGCGATCACATCGACTTTGGAACCATTTCCCACGCGCATCGTCACCTCGTCCTTCGCCAGTGTTCGCTTAATCCGTAGTCCCTGTTTCGAGATGCAAATATTAGCAACAGAACTAGTATCAAACACCCAGGTGCTATTGTGAGCTCTAGTAAGGTACACATCAATAACATGTATATCACATATACCTTTGTTCACCTTGCCATCATTCTTATCTGCCAAATACTTGGGGCAGTTCCGCTTCCAGTGTCCAGTCTGCTTGCAGTAGAAGCACTCAGTTTCAGGCTTGGGTCCAGATTTGGGTTTCTTCTCCTGAGCAGCAACTTGCTTGCTATTCTTCTTGAAGTTCCCCTTCTTCTTTCCTTTGCCCTTTTTCTTGAAACTGGCGGTCTTGTTGACCATCAACACTTGATGCTCCTTCTTGATTTCTACCTCCGCAGCTTTTAGTATTGCGAAGAGCTCGGAAATCGTCTTATCCATCCCTTGCATGTTATAGTTCATCACGAAGCTCTTGTAGCTTGGTGGCAGTGATTGAAGAACTCTGTCAATGACACTATCAACAGGAAGATTAACTCCCAGTTGAGTCAAGTGATTATGATACCCAGACATTTTGAGTATATGTTCACTGACAGAACTATTCTCCTCCATCTTGCAGCTATAGAACTTATTGGAGACTTCATGTCTCTCAATCCGGGCATTTGCTTGAAATATTAACTTCAACTCCTGGAACATCTCATATGCTCCATGACGTTCAAAACGTCTTTGAAATCCTGATTCTAAGCTGTTAAGCATGGTGCGCTAAACTATCAAGTAGTCATCATATTGAGCTAGCCAAACGTTCATAACGTCTGCATCTGCTCCTGCAATAGGTCAGTCACCTAGCGGTGCATCAAGGACATAATTCTTCTGTGCAGCAATGAGGATAAACCTCAGATCACGGACCTAGTCCGCATCATTGCTACTATCATCTTTCAACTTAGTTTTCTCTAGGAACACATATAAAACATAGGGAAGCAATAACGCGAGCTATTGATCTACAACATAGATATGCAAATACTATCAGGACAAAGTTCATGATAAATTAAGGTTCAATTAATCATATTACTTAAGAACTCCCACTTAGATAGACATCCCTCTAATCCTCTAAGTGATCACGTGATCCATATCAACTAAACCATGTCCGATCATCACGTGAGATGGAGTAGTTTCAATGGTGAACATCACTATGTTGATCATATCTACTATATGATTCACGCTCGACCTTTCGGTCTCAATGTTTCGAGGCCATATCTATTATATGCTAGGCTCGTCAAGTTTAACCTGAGTATTCTGCGTGTGCAAAACTGGCTTGCACCCGTTGTAGATGGACGTAGAGCTTATCACACCCGATCATCACGTGGTGTCTGGGCACGACGAACTTTGGCAACAGTGCATACTCAGGGAGAACACTTTTATCTTGAAATTTAGTGAGAGATCATCTTATAATGCTACCATCAATCAAAGCAAGATAAGATGCATAAAAGATAAACATCACATGCAATCAATATAAGTGATATGATATGGCCATCATCATCTTATACTTGTGATATCCATCTCCGAAGTACCGTCATGATCACCATCATCACCGGTGTGACACCTTGATCTCCATCGTAGCATCGTTGTCGTCTCGCCAATCTTATGCTTCCACGACTATCGCTACCGCTTAGTGATAAAGTAAAGCATTACAGCGCGATTGCATTGCATACAATAAAGCGACAACCATATGGCTCCTGCCAGTTGCCGATAACTCGGTTACAAAACATGATCATCTCATACAATAAAATTTAGCATCATGTCTTAACCATATCACATCACAACATTCCCTGCAAAAACAAGTTAGACGTCCTCTACTTTGTTGTTGCAAGTTTTACGCGGCTGCTACGGGCTTAGCAAGAACCATTCTTACCTACGCATCAAAACCACAACGATAGTTTGTCAAGTTGGTGTTGTTTTAACCTTCGCAAGGACCGGGCGTAACCACACTCGGTTCAACTAAAGTTGGAGAAACTGACATCCGCCAGCCACCTGTGTGCAAAGCACGTCGGTAGAACCAGTCTCGCGTAAGCGTACGCGTAATGTCGGTCCGGGCCGCTTCATCCAACAATACCGCCGAACCAAAGTGTGACATGCTGGTAAGCAGTATGACTTATATCGCCCACAACTCACTTGTGTTCTACTCGTGCATATTACATCAACGCATAAAACCTGGCTCGGATGCCACTGTTGGGGAACGTAGTAATTTCAAAAATTTCCTACGCACACGCAAGATCATGGTGATGCATAGCAACGAGAGGGGAGAGTGTTGTCCACGTACCCTCTTAGACCGAAAGCGGAAGCGTTATGACAACGAGGTTGATGTAGTCGTACGTCTTCACGATTCGACCGATCCAAGTACCAAACGTACGACACCTCCGAGTTCTGCACACGTTCAACTCGATAACGTCCCTCGAACTCCGATCCAGCCGAGTGTTGAGGGAGAGTTTCGTCAGCACGACGGCGTGGTGACGATGATGATGTTCTACCGATGCAGGGCTTCGCCTAAGCACCGCTATGATATGATCGAGGTGGATTATGGTGGAGGAAGGCACCGCACACGACTAAGAGATCAAGAGATCAATTGTTGTGTCTATGGGGTGCCCCCTGGCCACGTATATAAAGGAGTGGAGGAGGGGAGGGGCCGACCCTCTCTATGGCGCGCCCTAGAGGATTCCTACTCCCACCGGGAGTAGGATTCCCTCTTTCCTAGTAGAACTAGGATCCCTTCCAAGTAGTAGGAGTAGGAGAGAAGGAAAGGGAAGGGAAAAGAGAAGGAAGGAAGGGGGCGCCCCCCTCCCTAGTCCAATTTGGACCAGCCCATGGGGAGGGGTGCGGCCAACCTTTGAGGCCTTTCTCTCCTTTCCCGTATGGCCCATTAAGGCCCAATACGAATTCCCGTAACTCCCCGGTACTCCCGAAAATATCCGAATCACTCGGAACCTTTATGATGTCCGAATATAGTCGTCCAATATATCAATCTTTACGTCTCGACCATTTCGAGACTCCTCGTCATGTCCCCGATCTTATCCGGGACTCCGAACTCCTTTGGTACATCAAAACACATAAACTCATAATATAACCGTCATTGAACTTTAAGCGTGCGGACCCTACGGGTTCGAGAACTATGTAGACATGACCGAGACACGTCTCCGGTCAATAACCAATAGCGGAACCTGGATGCTCATATTGGCTCCTACATATTCTACGAAGATCTTTATCGGTCAAACCGCATAACAACATACGTTGTTCCCTTTGTCATCGGTATGTTACTTACCCGAGATTCGATCGTCGGTATCTCAATACCTAGTTCAATCTCGTTACCGGCAAGTCTCTTTACTCATTCTGTAATACATCACCCGCAACTAACTCATTACTTGCAATGCTTGCAAGGCTTAAGTGATGTGTATTACCGAGAGGGCCCAGAGATACCTCTCTGACAATCGAAGTGACAAATCCTAATCCCAAAATATGCCAACCCAACATGTACCTTCGGAGACACCTGTAGAGCACCTTTATAATCACCCAGTTACGTTGTGACGTTTGGTAGCACACAAAGTGTTCCTCCGGTAAACGGGAGTTGCATAATCTCATAGTCATAGGAACATGTATAAGTCATGAAGAAAGCAATAGCAACATATTAAACGATCGTGTGCTAAGCTAACGGAATGGGTCATGTCAATCACATCATTCTCCTAATGATGTGATCCCGTTAATCAAATGACAACTCATGTCTATGGTTAGGAAACATAACCATCTTTGATCAACGAGCTAGTCAAGTAGAGGCATACTAGTGACATTTTGTTTTGTCTATGTATTCACACATGTATTATGTTTCCGGTTAATACAGTTCTAGCATGAATAATAAACATTTATCATGATATAAGGAAATAAATAATAACTTTATTATTGCCTCTATGGCATATTTCCTTCAGTGGCCACCCCGTAAGGCGGTTGGTGCCCTTCTTTCGCCGCAGGAAAGCTAATATCCGGATAGATATCGTGTTAAAATTTCAGCCCAATCGGAGTTACCGATCTCCGGGAATATAAGAAACGGTGAAAGGGTGGAATCTGAGAACGCAGAAACAGAGAGAGACGGAGAGAGAGATCCAATCTCGGAGGGGCTCTCGCCCCTCCCACACCATGGAGGCCATGGACCAGAGGGGAAACCCTTCTCCCATCTAGGGGGGAGGTCAAGGAAGAAGAAGAAGAAGAAGAAGAAGAAGAAGAAGAAGAAGAAGAAGAAGAAGAAGAAGAAGAAGAAGAAGGGGGAGGGGGGCTCTCTCCCCCTAGATTCTGGTGGCACGGGAGTGCCACCGGGGGCCATCATCATCATCGCAATCTTCACCAACAACTTCACCGCCATCATCACCCACTCTTCCCCCCTCTATGCAGCAGTGTAACCTCTCTCTTACCTGATGTAATCTCTACTTAAACATGGTGCTCAACGCTATATATTATTTCCCAATGATGTATGGCTATCCTATGATGTTTGAGTGGATCCGTTTTGTCCTATGGGCTATTTGATGATCAAGATTGGTTTGAGTTGCATGTTTTATTATTGGTGCTGTCCTATGGTGCTCTCCGTGTCGCGCAAGCGTGAGGGATCCCCGTTGTAGGGTGTTGCAATACGTTCATGATTCGCTTATAGTGGGTTGTGTGAGTGACTGAAACACAAACCCGAGTAAGGGGGTTGTTGCGTATGGGACAAAGAGGACTTGATACTTTAATGCTATGGTTGGGTTTTAACTTAATGATCTTTAGTAGTTGCGGATGCTTGCTAGAGTTCCAATCATAAGTGCATATGATCCAAGTAGATAAAGTATGTTAGCTTATGCCTCTCCCTCATATAAAATTGCAATAATGATTACCAGTCTAGTTATCGATTGCCTAGGGACAAATAACTTTCTCGTAACAAAAAGCTCTTTACTAAAACTAACTTAGTTGTGCCTTTATCTAAGCAGCCCCTACTTTTTATTTACATAATCTTTATATTCTTGCAAACTTATCCAACAACACCTACAAAGTACTTCTAGTTTCATACTTGTTCTAGGTAAAGCGAACATCAAGCGTGTGTAGAGTTGTATCGGTGGTCGATGGAACTTGAGGGAATATTTGTTCTGCCTTTAGCTCCTCGTTGGGTTCAACACTCTTACTTATCGAAAATTGTTGCGATCCCCTATACTTGTGGGTTATCACCCACTGCCATGGGAGGGTAGGACAAAAGATGTCATGCAAGTTCTTTTTCATAAGCACGTATGACTATATTCGGAATACATGCCTACATTACATTGATGAACTAGAGCTAGTTTCGTGTCACCCTAGGTTATGACTATTACATGATCGATCGCATCAGGCATAATTCTCCATCACCAATCCAATGCCTACGAGTTTTTTCCTATATTGTTCTTCGCTTATTTACTTTTCCGTTGCTACTGTTACAATCACTATAAAACCCAAAAATATTACTTTTGCTACCGTTACCTTTTGCTATCATTACCACTACTATCATATTACTTTGCTACTAAATACTTTTCTGCAGATATTAAGTTTCTAGGTGTGGTTGAATTGACAACTCAGCTGCTAATACTTGAGAATATTCTTTGGCTCCCCTTGTGTCAAATCAATAAATTTGGGTTGAATACTCTACCCTCGAAAATTGTTGTGATCCCCTATACTTGTGGGTTATCAGAGACCACCCAGGAGTGAGGTGGCTTGGTCCCCGGTCGTTGTCTGCGGTTGTTTCAGAATAACACGCTTAACGAGATTTGGATATTTGACCTGAGTTGGTATTTTAGCCTATATGCACTAACCAACTACGTGGGGATAGTTATGGGCACTCGGCGTCGTAGTACCAGTCAAAGCTCTTCAGACGTTAGCGACTGAGTGGCGCGCGCCGGGTTAGACCGCGTAAAGCACCTGCGTTTGTAAAGGCTGCTCACCGACTATGTTCGCAACATGCAGAGTGCAAAGGGCGATGGACCCAAGACCACTACACGCTTAGGATTTAGACTGGCGTGCTGACCTCTGTTGGGTCTAGGTAGGGTTGCGATGTGTTGATCTTCCGAGGCCGGACATGACCCACAAAAGTTTGTCTGGCCAGAGGGATCGAGCGTGTAGGGCAATGTGGTGCACCCCTGCAGGAAAGTTTATCTATTCGAATAGTCGTCTCCATGTTAACAGGACGCTTGGAGTTGTATTCCGACAACTTACAACTAGAACCGGATACTTAATAAAACACACCCACATAAGTGCCAGATACAACTTGGTGATCGCTCTCTCACAGAGTGACGAGGAGAGGATCGTCGGGTAGGATTATGCTATACGATGTTATTGATGCTATACTTGCTACTCTCTTCTATATACTTCAAGATGAAGGCTGCCAGAAGCGTACTCTTCGATAGGACTAGCTATCCCCATCTTACTCTGGCATTCTACAGTTCAGTCCACAGATACTACCCATTTCATTGATATTGATGCATATGTAGTGTAGATCATTTCTTGAGAGTACTTTGGATGAGTACTCACGGTTGCTTTGCTCCCTCTTTTCCTCCTTTTCCATTCTTCTCGGATGTCGCAACCAGAAGGTGGAGCCTAGGAGCCAGACGCCATCGTCGACGATGACTGCTACTACCCCGAGGGTGCCTACTACTACGTGCAGGCCGCTGACGACCAAGAGTAGTTTAGGAGGATCCCAGGCAGTAGGCCTGCACCTCTTTGATCTGTATCCCTGTTTGTGCTAGCCATCTTATGGAAACTTATTTAACTTATGTCTGTACTCAGATATTGTTGTTTTCGCTGACTCGTCTGTGATCGAGCTTATGTATTTGAGCCCTTGAGGCCCCTGGCTTGTAATATAAAGCTTGTATTATTTTATTTGTGTATAGAGTTGTGTTGTGACATCTTCCCGTGAGTCCTTGATCTTGATCGTACACATTTGCGTGTATGATTAATGTACAATTGAATCGAGGGAGTAACACTAGAGCGCCAAATATGTTGTGCATACGATGATCTATGGGACCAGCAAAGACCCCTTTGCGGTTTCACTGGGGAGATCGGCGAGCACAAAGAGCAGAACTAGGAGAACACACGAAGTTTACCCAGGTTCGGGCCTCTATGAAGAATAAAACCCTACTCGTACATTAGTATATTGGATGTATGAACACAAGTACAAGGGAGCGCAATTCCGGCAAGGTTGCACGGAAGTACAGCTACACGCGTGGTCATGCAAAGTGTCAAACTTTGTAAAGGTAGCCATGTGCCTCCTTTCATAGGGAAAGGGGTCACCATAGTGGCAAAACAGTCTTTGCACAAGGTAAATAGTGGCTACAGTGCCACACACCTAACTCTGACGGGTTAGGACAAAAGCATTAGGTGCGTCGTGAGGTGTCTTGTGGATGGAGCTCCCCGACAAGGGTCGCCTCTCCTTCTATGTCATTCGCCTATCTGCCTCTTATTATCTTGACACGATCCTGGGACGGGTGTCATTAAAGTTGTGTCTTTGGCGGCGAGTTGACATGTGCCCAGACAAGACTCACCTACCCACCTGCCCGCTCGACATCTACACGACAAATGACAACCTGATCGATGAGGTGGAGTGGTGGCAAGGTAGTGGGATTCTTACTGCGCTCGGAGCTTGCCAGGTCTTTGCTTGCTTGCCAGCAAGGATCTTGCCAGTGTCTTGATCTTCAAGTACTAATCTTAGTACTTCTCAATCATCTTCCTTGAAGTCTTCTTCATAGCATTATTAACTAAGTGTAGAACTTGTTACCACATTCCTTCGGCAAGACTTGGCACCAAGAAAGTTATTACTGTTTGTGCACAAGTCCGGGGTACTGAAGTACCTAAACTTTAGTACACTGATACGTCTCCAACGTATCTATAATTTATGAAGTATGCATGCCATGTTTACAATAGTTTCATATGATTTTGGTATGATTTGATTAGAACTAACCCGGACTGACATTGTTTTCAGTAGAACTGCCGGTGTTGTTTTTGTGCAGAAATAAAAATTCTCGGAATGCAATGAAAATCAACGGAGAATTTTTCTGGAAATATAAAAAATACTGGAACAAAAATCTATCGGAGGGGAGTCCCGTGGGCCCCACGAGGGTGGGGGCGCGCCCACCCCCCTAGGCGCGCCCCTGTGCCTCGTGGACTACCTGTGGGGCCCCCTGACTTGTTCTCGACGCCAACCTCTTTTATAAATACCCAAACCTCCAGAAATTAACCTAGATCGGAAGTTCCGCCGCCGCAAGCCTTTGTAGCCACGAGAAATCAATCTAGGCCCTCTCTGGCACCCTGCCGGAGGGGCCATCATCACCGGAGGCTATGGAGGAGGATCCCGGAGGGGCCATCATCACCATGAAGGACAAGGACCAGAGGGAGAACCTCTCCCCATCCAGGGGGAGGCCATGGAGGAGGAAGCACAAGGGGGAGAACCTCTCCTCCTCTCTCTCGGTGGCACCGGAGTGCCATCGGGAGGGGAATCATCGTCGCGGTGATCGTCTTCATCAACATCACCATCATCATCAACATCCTCATCTCTTTTATACGGTCCACTCTCCCGCACCCCGCTGTAATTCCTACTTGAACATGGTGCTTTATGCCACAAATTATGATTCAATGATGTGTTGCCATCCTATGATGTTTTGAGTAGATATCCTTTGTCTTTGGGTTGATTGATGATCTAGATTGGTATGAGTTGTATGTTTTATATTGGTGTTGTCCTATTGTGCCCTTCGTGTCGCGCAAGCGTGAGGGATTCCCGTTGTAGGGTGTTTCAGTACGTTCATGATTCGCTTATAGTGGGTTGCTTGAGTGACAAAAGCATAAACCCGAGTAAGGGGGTTGTTGCGTATGGGATAAAGGGGACTTGATGCTTTAATGCTATGGTTGGGTTTTACCTTAATAATCTTTAGTAGTTGCGGATGCTTGCTAGAGTTCCAATCATAAGTGCATATGATCCAAGAACAGAAAGTATGTTAGCTTATGCCTCTCCCTCATATGAAATTGCAATGGCGACTATCGGTCTTGTTAACAATTGCCTAAGAAAATTCCACACACCGATCCGTCATTATTCCACACTCGCTATTTATAATATTTAGTAATATATTCTAACTTTATGATAACAACACCTACTTTTATATTTTATCTCTCCGATACCATGCAAAGTTATCTTCTTCATACCCACAACGTAGTTTTATTTATCGTTTCTAGTTGGAAGCAAACGTTCGGTGTATGTAGAGTCATATTAGTGGCATATAGGACTTGGGAGAATATTGATCTTACCTTTAGCTCCTTGTGGGTTCGACACTTCATACTTATCACTTCCACCTTTGAAAATTGCTATGATAATTCCATGCACTTGGGGATTATCATACACCAACAGATCCAATTGAGGAAATTGGGACTCACATGCATGCCCTCACCGCGGTGCCATGTACTGGTTGAACGGCGTGCCGTGGCTGAGCGTGTTGTCGATGAACTTATCGAAGGTGCCCTCATAGATGACACATATCTCGAGGGGGCCGATGGAGTAGTCGGTGACGCGGCATTGCCAATGCACGTTGTTGTAGCTCTCACACCCGGACTGTAGGCAGCGGGACAAGGACCGACTAGGTGGCATGATTGATCTTGTTTTGCGAATGCGCATTTTAGCTTCACCTCCTAGACATTGATTGTTGGCTCTCCGGAATCTGTACCTTTTTTCTTTTCCTTTTCTTGCACTTGGGCTTGTTCATGCGGTTATGCCAATAGACCTTATTTTACACATGACAACCCACGACAATCTTGCATCAAAGGCTTTTTCACACTATGTAGTTGAACGCTCCGTGTCGTAAAAGAAAGGGGTGGTGTAACACTCAACATGCGGTTCTAGCCCGAACGCAGACTTACAAGTCTCGCTAAGGATAGAAGCGCATATTAGTAATGCCCCAACATTTGACTAATATCATACACGCAAGTGTCACATATCTGTAACAAGGATGACATCACAACAAATACGACATCAACTAAAGAGATGAAAATACAAGAGTAGTAGTATGGCATACAAATGTCAAACATAGGCACACAGCCAAATCACCAATCAGAGGTCACATGACCCAACAACACATTCCAAGCATCAATTAGAAGGCAAAATCCAAGTAGCGGATTAGAAGCAAATTGGTCTAAAGAGGGCCCCCAATAAATAAAGCAACGTCCACCCTGCTAATCCCAGGCGCCAACTGGGATACCATCCTATAATCGACGATGAAGAAGAAGAACTCCAAATAGAAGATACATCGCTCTCATGTTAGAGCATCACTTTACATGTAACTGCGCCTGATGTTGCTGCAGTATCCGTAAGTCATTGAGACTCAACAATAACATTACCAAGGATATCAAGACTAACAATACTTAATGGGTTGGATATGGTTAAGTGGTGAGGATTGCAGCAGACACTAAGCATTTGTAAACCATCTAGTCCTATGAGTACTAGAAGAGTAATTCCTACGCATAAGGGCGCGCAACTAGAATGATCAATAAGTGATCCTGAACATCAACCTAGGAGTCATTCATAATCCCACTGTGTCCACTTCTTGATCCCGATCTCACAAGAAGTGACAATCACGATACGCACACGGTTGGCAAGTTTTAGTTGTTAGTTTCAGTTCTCTACAATCGGATGTTATAAATTTTCAAGTCGCCATATAACCGCGAGCACGGCTTTTCGAAAGATTTAACTCTGTAGGGATGCTCCAACTCATCCATTATAAAGTATGGTATGCACACCCGTTCTTCCCAATTCAGGACCATGACAACCTAGATTGGTTCAAAGGAGTCGGAAGCATCAAGTCCTCCACCTAAGGTAAAACTAGTCCAACAAGGCCACTCGGCGTGTCGACCCCGCTTCAGAGCCACGCACACTCTTACCGGACGCTACCGGATGAGCAAAACTTTCGGTTAGCTGAAACCCTGGTTTCCCAAGGGCGCCTCAAGGTGCTCTGTTTCGGACCATTTCTGAAAGCATTTTTGAAAGGCTGGCTTGTTATTTTTCCCCAAACCTCATGAATGTGATTTCACCACCAATATCTTCACACACTCAGAAAAGTAAGCAATGTTTGCTGTAAAAAAATATACTGTTTATAGCAAAAGCATTTGAGCTCGGGATAATAAGGACACTAGCTCCAAACTTTCTCTGTACTTAATCTTCACTATCCGTTTAACCTAGTTTTCGGTAAACAAATCTTAGGCGGCCTCTACTTTTCTTATAGCTAGACTACGTGACTCCTAAGAGATTTGTGGATTGAGCCTTCACCAACTAATGACTCTATTTCTCGAATTTAAACTACTACTGCTAGCTAGCACACCGCTAACACTTTGGTTGCTCGTTGCAAACATGAGACGTCTACAGTCTAGGCATCAATCAGCCGAGCTGCTTTGTAAGCATCCATGATCAGCGGGAGTTCTGTAGGATAAGGCCACAACAACGGTACGAACAGGATATGTTCGCCAGACAAGCAAATCCAGGCCGAGCAAATATCATTTCCAGCATTTCACTTCTCACCGCTAAATCACCCCTGTACTTGCCGTTAGGAGCCACACACTTCGACATTTTGCAAAAAATGTGAGAAACCATGGGCGCGAAGTCTTCCCTTATTTTCACGACGCATCTGGCCGGGAACAAGCAGATCGTGATACGATCCCTAGTGGGCGATCAACTTACTTAATCTCGTGGCCGAGAGGGGCACCGAACATATTCTACGCCGCGGCAAAAAGGATGGTCGAGAACCTGTGGGGTACAAACACCCGAGGGCCTCCCTTGAGCGTACAGTACAGTATCATCCAGCCAAGCCATGCATGCATGAAAAATGCCAGAAACACGTTGTACACCCTAAAGCCAGCCCTGCCCACCCCTATAAATACCATTACCATTGGACACACAACAAGTTTAACCCCATCTCTTGTCTCTTGACATAACACTTTATAGCCCCGAACTTGTCTCGTGACTCTCTCTTGCAAGGGGAGAGGAGACCAAGTAGAGGAGGCTATTTTTGCAAAGGTAAGAAATCTCAATGCATGCATGCATGCACTGTGGCGATCCTATCTTATCTTAAGGTGCATGCCGCGCATGTTTGTTACTCCATCGCCTCCTTAGCTTAGATATTTGATGATCTTGCGTGGTGGCATGCATGCACATGCGTGCAGGTGCATGTGTCATCGTTTTCAATCGGGCTGTGTGTAACAACTTGCTAGCTAGCTAGGCGCGCTGTTCTCGCTGACCAATGCAGCTATAGCTGTAGTGAGGAGACAGGGCAAGAGGCAAGTTGACATGTGTGCCCGTAGGAGATAGAGGAGGGGGAGGAGGGGTCCAACCATTACACCGATCGGCCACGTTTTTTCCCTTCGTGCCACTAGCTAGAGGAGCCTCGCGTGGTCCATTCTTCTGCAAAAACCCTGGCCATCAATTCAGCAAAATATTTTAGCTGAGTAAATTTGTTTTTCTTTTAAATTGGATTTTTTTCTTAGATAGCCCAAGGTCTCTCTCTCTCACACACACACACCAGAGATATGTACCAATAAACGACAAGTTTGCATGCTACACCCATGCATGCATGCACGCCACTTGATCTCCGAACCGTCGTACATCTACACATGCGATCGGCCCAAGTGGGCGAGAGACACGCTATGACATATTCCTCTTCACATAATAGAGGCATCAGGCAATGCTCTACCAGCCCCTAACATCGGTTTCAACTTAAAGATCGCCGAGAACAGATGCTAAATACCCTTGGTGTACGCTACAAAATTCCCTAGCTCAGCGTCCCCACCTCCTCGAGCCCAGACCCGGATGAACGAACACCCACCAACCTTCCAGGCAGGCGCCTATAAATCGCCGCCCCTGCTCTTATCTCTTCCTCACACTGCACTCGCTCACCCCCGCCCACTATACGACCTCGGTCGGTCTAGTGGAGCGGTAAACCGGCCGCCTTTGAATTCCACCCCGCGAGCAGTCTTGGCGCTCTCCGCGTCCCGCTCACTAGCCGGCAGCCACCCTCCACACCTTGGTTGACGCTATATATTGTAGTCGCGGTGCTACTTACCTGAGGTACAACGAGATACCGATCGGCCTGTACTGTGTGCTCTAGCTGTGATCTCACTGCTCGATCGGGCGTTGTGGCTGGTGCAGAGATGGGGGAGAACGGCGTGGGCAAGAACTACTACCTGCAGGGAGGCGCGGCGGCGGCGGCCATGGAGGTGTCCTCCGTGGAGCACGGCCAGGCTGGCGGCTCCAAGTGCTACGACGACGACGGCCGCCTCAAGCGCACCGGTAAGGAAGAAAGAAAGATGCTACTGCGATCATGTGGTACGGCCGCCTCAAACGTGCGCGACGGGACAAACTGACGTGGACTTTTGGTGTGCCGCAGGGACGATGTGGACGGCGAGCGCGCACATCATCACGGCGGTGATCGGGTCCGGGGTGCTGTCGCTGGCCTGGGCCATCGGGCAGCTCGGCTGGGTGGCCGGCCCCGCCGTCATGCTGCTCTTCTCCCTCGTCACCTACTACACCTCCTCGCTGCTCTCCGACTGCTACCGCTACGGCGACGAGACCACCGGCAAGCGCAACTACACCTACATGGACGCCGTCAACGCCAACCTCAGTACGTCTGCATGCCTCCTACTGTTCACCCGAGCTCGCGTAATTCGCAGCTACATGCATGCATGCATGCAGAGCAGAGCTCACTCTGCTTCTCTCTCTTGCCGTTCCGTCGAGCAGGTGGCATCAAGGTCCAGCTCTGCGGATTCCTGCAGTACGCCAACATCGTCGGCGTCGCCATCGGATACACCATCGCCGCCTCCATTAGCATGCTGTGAGCACCCAAAACTTTCTGCAACCATGGTCTTGATCTGTGCTAGCTGGTGAACGTGAACTTACCGTCGCTTGTGAACTGTATGATGCAGTGCGATCAAGAGGGCCAACTGCTTCCACGTCAAGGGGCACGTGAACCCGTGCCACATCTCGAGCACGCCCTACATGGTCATCTTCGGCGTGGCGCAGATCTTCTTCTCGCAGATCCCGGACTTCGACCAGATCTCCTGGCTCTCCATCCTGGCCGCCATCATGTCCTTCACCTACTCCGCCATCGGCCTCGGCCTCGGCATCGTCCAGGTGGTCGCCAACAAGGGCGTCAAGGGCAGCCTCACCGGCATCAGCATCGGCGCCGTCACGCCCATCGACAAGGTCTGGCGGAGCCTCCAGGCGTTCGGCGACATCGCCTTCGCCTACTCCTATTCGCTCATCCTCATCGAGATCCAGGACACCATCAGGGCGCCGCCGCCGTCCGAGGCCAAGGTCATGCGCCGCGCCACCCTCGTCAGCGTCGCCACCACCACGCTCTTCTACATGCTCTGCGGCTGCATGGGCTACGCCGCCTTCGGCGACGACGCACCCGGGAACCTCCTCACCGGCTTCGGCTTCTACGAGCCCTTCTGGCTCCTCGACATCGCCAACGCCGCCATCGTCGTCCACCTCGTCGGCGCCTACCAGGTCTACTGCCAGCCCCTGTTCGCCTTCGTCGAGAAGTGGGCGCAGCAGAGGTGGCCCAAGTCAGGGTTCATCACCGGAGAGATCCAGGTCCCGCTCGTCTCCTCCGGCTTCAAGCTCAACCTCTTCCGCCTGACGTGGCGGTCGGCGTTCGTGGTGGCGACGACGGTGGTGTCGATGCTGCTGCCCTTCTTCAACGACGTCGTCGGCTTCCTCGGCGCCATCGGGTTCTGGCCGCTCACCGTCTACTTCCCCGTGGAGATGTACATCGTGCAGAAGAAGATACCCAGGTGGAGCTCGCAGTGGGTGTGCCTACAGCTGCTCAGCCTCGCCTGCCTCGTCATCACCATTGCCGCCGCCGCCGGCTCCATCGCCGGGATAATGTCCGATCTAAAGGTCTACAAGCCGTTCTCCACAACTGACTGATCTATGCTTGGCCGTCGCATGAATGCACAGATCCTCATGGACAGAATATGCCTAAAAGCTCTAATTAATTAATCAACCAATTATCACGTGTTCACTAAAAATTACATGTTCAAGTAATTGTTGCTCTAAACGGCCGGTGTACCAGTACCACCGGTGCTGCTGATTTCATTTTCCTTTGTTTGCCATCCGTCGTGTTAACTGAAAACGGTAGAGGGAACCAAAATAGTGTACTTCCAAAGTGGTGTGATTGTAAGTACGTTAATGAGAAACGAATGTTCTCATGATAACTACTTGAGTGGTATTAAGATCATTATCCAGATGAGCCTGAATTTCTTCTTGCTACACTTTTTCGAATGGTGCGGCCTTTTTTTAGAGAGAGAGAGAGAGAGAGAGAGAATTTTCTGATCTATTCATAATCAAACATGGTAGTACAAAGAAGACTGGTGCAGCCTTGACATTATGTATCTCGTTAACCGGTTTTCTCATAATTAATTGGAAACTCTATTATCTTTGCACCACTCTGTTGGTTGCTCGGAAAACATGAACTTCGATTTGCGATGAGTCAATTACACCACCGGTGCTATAACTTGGCACGAAAAATCACTTTAGTGCCAAAACTTGCGGCATACATTGAATTGGTACTACAACTTGGTTTTGACATGCATATACGGTGCAGATGGTGGTTGTATACGGACAAAGTGCCGACTTGACACGCCACATGGTGAGAGGCCCACTGTGTCAACGAGTTGATTTGGCATGTGGCCTGTTATTTTGGGGAAAACCAATGAGAATTTTTTTCGGCATAAAAGGCCCTGATGCGCAGCGTGAATGACCAACTGCCTACCTAATGCAAAAGAATTACGCTGTCTATCCTTGGTCTACATTTCAATGGGATGGTGAACTGGAGACCATACGCCCCATTTTCACTATCATTTTATTTAAGAAAGATCTATATTTCAATTATAATTGTGTGTTATAAATAAAATATATAGAAAAAAATCTTAAAGCATATTAATGTAGTATATAAAAGTGTTCATCCTTTAAGAATTTTTTAAAGGATACAAAAGTGTTCATGCTTTAAGATATTTCTATATATTTAATAAATGCTTATAAAAGTTTGAAAGTGTTCACAGTTTTTAAAAAATACTCATGTAGTTATAAACGTGTTCATGCTTTAAGAAATATATATTCACATGATGTAAAAAAATACTCCCTCCGTCCCAAAATAAGTGATTCAATTTTGTACTAACTTTAGTACAAAAATGAGTCACTTATTTTGGGACGGAATGAAGGGACTAGTTGGTTTGGATTCGAACCAGCAGCATGTAGCCATCACGTGCGCGTGGCCACCACCCCACCCAACAGCTTTACTTTTCAGAAACTTACAAAATACATGTAAATTATAATATTGTATTATAAATTATATATATAATACATTATAAATCTATTCACGTATTATTTCATAATTTATCCATATAATAAAATTATAATTAAAAAATTATGCATGTAATAATTTTCATATTTAAAATTAAAGGTAATTATTTGTATATATATTTAAGTAAATGAATACATATTTAAAAGGTTCATGCTTTTAATAAAATAATTATGTAGTATATAAAAGTGTTCATTTTTAATTTAAAATTTATCGTATCGATAACACACAATTATATACATATAATTTATAATTTACTTTAAAAAATTAGTGTAAAATGGGATGTAGGGTCTCCAGCCATCTTAAGGCCTATGCATTATGTATCCAGGTAAACAAAATGTTCTTCTCGGTACATATGTTAGGCACACGCCGCTCCATGCTGTAAGTCACCTGTTTGAATCCGAGCGGCCACCATTTTTGTAAATAATTTGTGGGTGGCGCATCAAGGACCTTTTCTGGAGAGAATTGTTTTTTGAGGGGTTTTCCACAAAATGACTGGCCACACGACCTATCTCTATCGTTCAGAGTTTGACAGCGGGTGCCGTGCCATGTGGCGCGCCTAGTCAGCATCATCTCCGTATACAAACGTGATTTGCACTGTATATGCACGCCAAAGCCAAGTTGTAGCACCAGTTATATGTATTCCACGAGTTTTGGCACTAAAGTGATTTTTCGCGTCAAGTTTGAGCACCAGCGGTGTAATTGACTCATTTGCGATCATGCGCAACTTTCTTAGACTAGCCACAGTGGAAGTAACTTCAGCAGTAATATCGGGTCCAACTCAGCAAATTTGCTTATGTGGCAATGAGTTAATGAGGAGAGAGCTAGTTGTAGTACTCCCTTCGTCTAGGTGTGTAAGTCATCTTACGAAAATCAAATATTCTCAAAAGTCCAAGGCGCATTGCATTAAATTTCTTTCTTGTTTCCCTCCCAGCCTCGTACTACTGCCCACGTAGCCAGTGCATGCATCGCTGCTGGACTTTGATTAGGCAAGAGATTGATGGCTGTTTTGCATGCACTCACGTATTCAATACTGATTTTATTTCTGTTTTAAACCAGCGTTGTGATTGGAAGGTTCCTTGCTTGCTGTGCTCCTTCTAGTCCAATCTCAATCCACCTAGGTCGCAGTGCTCTTCCCAATGTGACTTACACACCTAGACGGTGGGAGTAGTAACTTAGGCTGGTCATAGTGGGAGTAACATAAGTAGTAACATAGATGCCACATAAGCAAAAGTGATGATGTGTCAAGTAGTTAATGAGGAGAGAGACAAATAGAGTAACATAATATGTTACCATCACCTAGCGGTTCCCAATGCTAAATGAGTCTATGAAGTAATAAATGAAGTGATGCATGACACTACATATATGTTACTACCCACTATAAAGGTAGTAACATAGCCTAGTAACATATACATGTTACTAGTCTAAGTTACTCCCCACTATGACCAGCCTTAGCTAGTTACTGTAACATCACATGTCCCAATGCAATATGAGTCTATAACCTAATAAATAAATCTTTGCATGTTACCACACTTAAGTTACTACCCACTATGAAGTTAGTAACTTAGTCTAGGGATATGTGTATGTTACTAGTGTATGTTACTCTCCATTGTGGCTAGTCTTAAGGAGAAAAACATTTGACAAAGGCTATATTTTATTTGACGAGTAAGGCTGGTCATAGTGAGGAGTAACTTAGACTAGTGTCATGCATATGACACTAGTCTTTGTTACTACCTTCATAGTGCAAAGTAACATACAAGTAGTATCATAGATGATTGCATTTATTACATTATAGACTCATTTTGCTTTAGTTTGCGTTATGTTACAGTAACATATTATGTTACTCCAAACACCTCTCTCCTCATTAACTATATGCCACATAAGCAAACTTGTCTTGGAATGCACTATGTTACTTGCTTAGTTACTCCCACTATGACCAGCCTAAGGCAGGAGCTCTGCCGATTTCATTAAGAGAGAAAAAACAAATACATAGTTGGTCGGTTTATAAGAAAAAAACAAGATGAAAGCTAGCAAACAAAATCAAAATTAAAAGTATGTTTTTGGTCCCTCAAATTTACCGAAAGTTTAGATCACGCCCCTCAAATAAATTGTGTGACATTTAGTCCCTCATCTTTCAAAAACGGATAAATTTTGTCCAAAACCGGACTAGAGAGGAAAACCAGTCCCATGGTGTTGGTTTTCTCTATCCTCACATGTACAAACTATAGGCAGTTTCTTATGCTTTTGATGCTTTTGATGTTTCTCATATGTACAAACTATAGGAGTAAATCTATTCAACACCCTCAAGCCCACGAAGACCCAATGTCGACTAGTGCAGATTTTTTCCATTGCACAACCCATATCATACACGGAGATGCAAACCGTCACCTTGCGATGGTGTGTGATAGGGGGTGCTCGCACACTATACCGGATATCTGTGTACGATAGGGGAACCCATCTCACACGGTAGGCATGGAGGAAACGTGTGTAATGTTACGAGCTATCACACATATTTAGCCAGAACTTTACGTGTGAGATAGATTGTACATAACACATGATTATTATCTTGGTATCGTGTGTTGTTATATACCCCCTTGCACGTTTCTGGAGAAGCACAATTGTGTGGGATGATTGTATTCATTGCACATGATTCGTTGGATGGACGTGTGTGTTGGTCCATCCATCACACATGCTGTCTATGTCACAGTTGTATGTGCTGATTCATTCATCGCACACGTTGTATGTGTCACAATCGTGTGTGTTGTATGTGTTCATTGTGCATGCTCTCTTATACGCAACCATGTGAAATGCAATGAACAATAGCATGCACGCAATGAGTTTTATTTTCTCATTATCTAATCCCTGGCCATGCAAAAGCAAATTCACATTTCATATGCAACAAATGTTCACCACAAAAACAAATGTTCACCACAATTTCATATCCAACAGACAACACATTGCAGGCTTGATGTTGATTTGGGTGCGGCTTCGGGCCCGTCCTCTGTTGCGGCTTCTCCCAGTCGCGCTCGTCCTGTTCCTGTGCGCTCGCCTGCGTCTACGGCCCGCAAGAGCGGTCGCGTCTCCTACAGCGGCGAGCGGGTGGTCGATCGGGCGGCTCGGCGTGCTGCGGCTCGGGATCTGCCTCCTTCAGGTTTGTCCCCAGCCCCTCCCCCCTTCCCCACGGCTGCCTCTCCTATGCGTTTAGTTCTTCCTTCTCAAACTGATGATCACTTGCTCAAAATTCTAGATGATGTTGGTATTTGCTTAGATTCTAGCATGGGTTTCCCCTCATCTATTCTTGGTGTTATTAGGGCAAATGAAATTGCCCAGGCTGATATTGCGAAAGCCAAGGAGATTCGGGTGGGTTCGGGCGCTCCTCCGATTGTGGCCGGTGGGGATGAGGGGGGAGTTCACAGGTGTCAAGCTCCCTCAGTGACTTCTATTCGTGTGACAAGGAAGCGTGCTAAATCCTGCATGGCGCCGAGCAGGTCGAGTCTCCGTATCAAAAACCTATCTTTTAGATGAAGGCCCTATTCTGGAATATTCGTGGTTTCGGCGCTAGGGGGCGCAGGGACCAACTTAAAGACCTGGTCCGATCCGAAAACGTAGAATTTATTGGCCTTGTCGAGACTATCAAATCTTCCTTTTCCTCCAATGAATTATCGGGCATTGCTGGGATAGACATATTCCATTGGAACTATGTGGCCTCGGCTGGGCACTCCGGTGGTCTTCTGCTTGGTGCCAAAAAAGATACTTTTGATTTTGTGGCTTTCGACCATGGCATTTTTTTGGGCTAGCATGGTGGTTTCTTTGCGATCCCTCAACTCCTTGTTGGAGATCATAGTGGTTTATGGTCCGGCTGACCACGCGATGTCTTATGCCTTCCTGGATGAGATTAGTATTAAAATTGAATCATGCCAGCTACCCCTCTTGATCGGGGGCGATTTTAACATGCTCCGTTTTCCTTCTGACAAGAGCTCGTCCAACTTCTCTTGGCCCCTGGCTGATGCTTTTAATGCTTTCATTAGGGACACGCCTATTCGTGAGATTCCTAGGGTTGGAGCCCGTTTCACTTGGTCTAACCATCAAACTCCCCCTATTCGCTCTGTTCTTGATAGGGTTTTTGTTTGCCCTAGGTGGGATTCTTTATTCCCCCGGGTCAGTCTTAGAGCCCTGCCTGTGTTGGCTCTGATCATACCCCCTTGATTCTAGATGATGGTTCGCGCCCAGTGGGTTACCTGAGATTCCAGTTTGATGCTTCATGGCTACAAGTGGAGGGTTTTAATGAGTTGGTGGCTCAAAAGATCCTGTCTTTCCTGTCCTCTACTTGTCGCTCTTTTGGCCCCATGGATGACTGGCATCAATGCTCCTATTTTCTGCATCGATTCCTTAGAGGCTGGTCTAAAAATCACTACGTTGAGTCAAGGCGTGACAAAGCTAGGTTGGTGGCTCAAATTGGTGTTTTAGATGAATGCGCCGATAGTTCTGGGTTGTCCTCGACTGAATGGCAAACTCGGTATGGTTTAGAAGAGGCGCTACTGGGCATTCATAGGCAAGAGGAAGTGTATTGGAAACAGCGTGGTACTATCAACTGGACCTTAAAGGGTGACTCTCCTACGTCTTACTTCTTTGCGATTGCTAACAGCAGGCGCCAGAGATGCATTATTGATAGCCTTGTGATAGACGGCGTCAGGGTCTCTGACCCCTCGGTGATTATGCGTCACGTGGTTGATTTCTTCTCTAACCTCCTAGTTGATAAACCCGTGGTAGGCTTTAATTTGGCCTCGTCCTTTTGGTCTTCTCTGGACCAACTTTCGTTCGCTGATAATGAGAGTTTGCTGACCCCTCCCACGGAAGAGGAAATTTTTGAGACGATACGCACTGGCAACCCAAATGCGGCCTCTGGGCCTGACGGCTTTTCCATTCCTTTATTCCGGCAATTCTGGCCTCAGCTAAAGGGCTTAATTATGGCTATATCTCAAGGCTTTTGGTTGGGGACGGTTGACATCTCCAGACTTAACTATGCAGTTCTCACCCTCATCCCTAAAGTCAAAGGTGCTGACTTGATCTCCCAATTTAGACCCATTGCTTTGATTAACAATTTTGCTAAGATTCCTGCCAAGGGGATGGCTACTAGGATCTCTCCGATCGCCCATCGGGTTATTAGCCCCTTTCAATCCGCATTCATTAAGGGTAGATTCATTCTGGACGGGGTGCTTTGCCTACATGAGATAATCCATGACCTTCACTGTAAGAAAACCAAGGATGTGGTCCTTCAACTTGATTTCGAAAAGGCGTATGACTTAGTCAGCTGGAGTTTTCTCCGCCAGGTTCTGTTGTCCAAGGGCTTCGATGGTTCGGTGGTCCACCGCCTGATGCAACTGGTTTCTGGTGGGCACACGGAGGTGGCTGTCAATGGCCAGACCAGTAATTTCTTTGCGAACGGTAGGGGCCTGAGGCAAGGAGATCCAGCGTCTCCCTTGCTCTTCAATTTTGTGGCTGATGCTTTATCTCACACACTCTCCCGTTCTGCGGCTGCTGACCACATCTCGCCGGTTAGCTCCCACCTTATTCCTAATGGCATCTCTCATCTTCAGTATGCGGACGACACCATCATTATGGTTGAACTTAATGATAATTCCATCACGAATCTGAAATTTCTTCTCCTCTGCTTTGAAGCCTTGTCGAGCCTTAAAATCAATTTTTCTAAAAGCGAGGTCATGGTGACTGGGGTATCTGTCTGGGAAGCGCAAAAGGTCGCCCATCTCTTGAACTGCTCGCTAGGATCCTTTCCTCTCCAATATTTGGGCCTACCCATCTCCCCGCTTAAGCTTTTGGCCAAAGAGTTTGCTCCGGCTGTGACTAAAGTCGGCAATAGAGTTTTGCCGTGGCGAGGGCGTTATAACTCTCAGGCGGGCAAGGTCGCCCTTACCAACTCCTGCCTTTCCTCTCTCCCGATGTTTCTAATGGGCTTCTATCTTCTGTCTGAAGGGACCCACGCGGGCTTCGATAAGCACAGGGGTGCCTTTTACTGGAACTCCTCCGATAACAAACGAAAATATAGGATGGTCAAGTGGGACCTCATTTGCAGACCTAAGAACATGGGGGCCTTGGCATCATTAACACCAGAATCATGAATAAGTGCCTTTTGTTAAAATGGTGGTGGAAGATTATGACCCTTGATGATCGTCCTGCTTAGCTTAACCTTCTTAAAGCTAAATACTTTTCCTCCTCGAGCCCTATGTTCGCTTCCTCTTCTGGTGGTTCTCAATTTTGGCGCCAGCTTGTTAGTATTAGACCGATTTTCCGGTCCCTGGTGAAATTCGTTGTTCGTAACGGCAAATCTACGCGGTTTTGGTTAGATTGGTGGGTTGGGGACACTACTCTTGCGGTGGCTCACCCATATCTGTTTTCGTTTTGTGCTAACCCCGAGATCTCTATCTCTGAGCTCTCGGCTCAGGGTTGGGTTTTAGATTTGCGGCGCTCTCTTTCCCCTGTGGAGTTGAAAGAATGGCAACGCCTTACTGCCTGCTTCCCCCTGCTCTCGGTGGAAAAGGACTCCGTTTTTTGGCCCACTCCTCTTCGGGTCGTTTTTCTGTTAAGTCGGCGTATTCGCATCTCATCGCTGATGTTCGCTCTGATAAGTTTAAGCTTATTTGGTCTGCCCGCATACCTCCTAAGATCAAAATCTTTCTTTGGCAAGCTTTTCGTCGCAAACTTCCTGCGGCTGAACAGATTAAAAAGAGGAACGGGCCGAGTTCTGATAGCTGTCAACTGTGCGGCGCCCTAGAGGATACAGAATATATCTTTTTCCAGTGCTCTTTGGCTAAATTCATTTGGACTTGCATTAGGCTTTGGCTGCACGTTTCTTGGAACCCTTCCTCTTTTGAGGATCTTCGGCGATGTATCAATTCTCTAGCAGGCCGGTCTAAGCGGGTTTTCATGGTGGGCTGGGCAGCGATTTGTTGGTCGTTGTGGACTACTGGAAACAAGTTCATTATTGAACACATTTTCCCGGCTAACCCTGTCAGTTGCTTATTTAAAGCTAATGTCTTTTTGCAGCAGTGGAGATCATTGACTAAGGATGGGGACCTTGAGGCTTTCGACGATATGCTATCCAAAATGAAATCTACGGCTTCTTCTCTACTGCGGTGCTCCAGGAGGACGGTTTCTTAGGATTTCGTTTGCTCGTTTGGCTGGCCTGCGTGCCATGATAGGCTGGATGCCTTGTACCCATACTTTCTAGTTGTGCGGTGTTAAACTTATGTGGTCTATTCTGGTGGTTGTGACTCTACCTGGTGGCTTTATCTATAAAGTCGGGTTCTCGCCTTTTATCTAG
Organism: Triticum dicoccoides; assembly: GCF_002162155.2. Taxonomy (NCBI): domain Eukaryota; kingdom Viridiplantae; phylum Streptophyta; class Magnoliopsida; order Poales; family Poaceae; genus Triticum; species Triticum dicoccoides. The sequence continues at coordinate 474,097,427 of NC_041380.1, forward strand.
AAAAAAAACAGACAACACATTTCTTATTTTCACCACAAAAATTCCAATTGAGTTGGCAGCATGACATGCTTACCTAGGATGAGTTGGCGGCGGTTTAGCACAGCGCACGTGAGGCAGCAGCACCACGGGAGCACTACGACTACGAGGCTATGTCCGGAGACATGATCGACGTGTGCATGAGAGAAATACCACGTTACATGGCGATTGACCAAGGTAGAAATTCATACGCAAAACAGTTTTGCTAAGTCTAAGTCGATAGTGACTTGGTTATTTTTCAGTTGATGCTATATTTGTTTGATCTTGCGTGGAGATCCGTGCAAAATTTCTTTTAGCTTTTTTTTATATACTAGTATGTTACTTGACTGAAACTTGGTTAAATCTCAGTCAACTAAAATCTAACCTCACCCAACGCAAAAAGATCGATCCACCGAGGCGTTTCTGACCATACATATTCACCAACGGTTGATTCCCGAGGAGTCAAAATCGAGTCGCCACCACCCACCAGTGCCGGTACGGTCATCCGGGTCCGGCGACCGCCTGACTGCGCCCCCGCCCAATAGCTCGTACGGTCGCACTCGCTTCCGGGGGGCTGATCGCCGCCATCTTAATCTGAACGTGATGCACGCGCACATGAATTCCACAGCAAGTTTTCATCGTCGGCGACGCGTCACCATATCCATTTCTCGCGCGTGTGATCGATCATGGCCACATTTCGAATTTGAATGGGGCTTTACCGCGCGTGGGCAGCAGTAGCATGCAAGTCACCGTCGGAGAATATCCAAATCCATCTCCTGAGGATTAGACGTAGCATCAACAACCCACTTAGGCCTCGTTCGGTTGCGTGCCAAACCGAGTGGATTGAAGGGGTTTGAGGGGGATTTAAACCTTTTGTAAGTCAAAATACAAACCAATCCTTGCCAATCCCCTCCAATCCTCTTGGGGAGAGGATTAACCGAACAAGCCCTTACTTAAAGTCAAACCTCGATCGTCCCCGACCTTGAGCACTAGCCCTCGTCCAGTCCCATATCACCTCCTCATCCTTGCGCAAAGTCGATGTACGGGCGCTGCACCTGCACTGATCCTATCCAAAGTTGATGGTGGTTTAATACTTTAATCAAATCAATGGCACGAGTAGACGGCGAGTCAAGGAAGGAAGGGATCTGCCCCGGAAGGCCGGAAGAAAAGAATCTCCCTCCCCGGCGACCGCGTCGCGATCCATCAGAGATCCCGCTCCCACCCCACCACCACGACGCACGTCGCTCGCTCGGGATCGATCGTCCCGTCTCCTTTCTCGCCGGATTCCTCCAGTACATCTTTTCGGTGGCGGTGGTCCGGTGGCTCCTGTCGCCTCGGCCGCTCTGCTCCTCTGCCGTCGCCGTCGCCGGGGGGGAAGACAGATGGCTGCTATTCGAATGGACCGGCCGTGAGGTGTAGCATACGATGGACGCATCATCACCAGCTGGCCTGCACTCGGTCCGATATTGCATGTACCATATGGCACGCAGCTGTTTCGTCCTGGTTATGTGAACGCAGGCGGGCATCGAATGTGTTCAGAGACTAATGCATGCAGAGACTTCATCAGTACTTTGGCTCCACTTCTAGATCAACAGCACCTACGTACGTACACGCATGGGCTTGGCTTGTGCTCTGTGCCGTGTGGGGGGTTAATTAGCTAGCGCGCTCAAGGTACAAGCAAACCGAGCACATATTCTTGTTCTCTTCTTTTTCGCGGGAGAGGGAGTTAGAAAAGAGCCCTCATTGAACAGACGAGCACATATTCTTCCTGTAGAGCACCTAGAAGCAGTGCGCCGACCGATGGAGTTGCTTAATTCCATCGAATCGATCGCGGTAGCCGGACCAGAGAATTCGCTGAATTTTCCGACTGCGCCAGGACAGTCGTTCTGGTCTTGCAAGCAGAACAGTGACGTGCAATGACTCCTGTAGCGACAGCGGTTGGGTAGAATAGATTCGGTGGCATGTCGCAAACCGCAACAGCTGAAGAACCTCAGTGTAAAAACAGCAGGGGGGCAAAGTCAAATGTGGCGCGTGATCTATCTATCTATCTCTTGGGCTGAGAGGATTATTTTGTCCGGCCGGGAAAACGATCGGTCGAAGGCGAGACTGATCTATCGGCAGGGGAAGAAGAATCGGGGAGAGTAATAATCGGAGGGGGATTAGCTACTTGTTCTCTGGTTTATCTTATCTGCTCGTCGGTACGAGATGCTGCGGTTACTGCTACTACTGGTACGCTACTACTACTGTGGGATGCGATGAGGATGAGGCGCCATTATTGGCTGCACCTGCGCCACCAGGGGCCGGGGCAGGGAGAACAATTGGAACAGTAGAACCGAACATTACGACCGTGAAGGTCTGGGATAATCCTGTTTTACCGATGGCGATGCGTGGATGCTCTGCTGCTACTGCAAAGCATTACCGAGAGCGAAGTTCATGGACCGAGCTTTCACGCACCCAAATTCCAATTTCCAAACAATTCTTTTTCTTTTCTTTGGCCATTTTACGGCAGTACGCACGTGTTTTTTTTACATGAACATCTACCATACAGCAACATACAGATGTCTCACCGGCCACACACTGATGAAGTCTGGTGTTCTTGATTCGTTCATTTTTATTTTATTTTTTGAGGGGAGTTCTTGATTCGTTCATGAACTCTAGTTTTGCACGTTGCTTGCTGGGCCTAGTCCTGTTTCATGCATGATTCCACTCGAACGGGCCTCGCGACGAGCCGGAGGCTCACCCGCCTTGGCGTGGTCAACCCCGGCGGCCGGCGCGTCCGACGTGTCGAGCTCCTCCGGCGCCATACCAGCCGAGGAAGAGACAGTCGTTACACACTGTATTACCCTCTTTACCCAGCTACGATGCAAGCCATTTTTGATCATTGCTGCCTCCAAATAATTTCATTCAACTCTATCATATGCTTTCATCATGTCCAACTTCAACGCACAACAAGCATTATTCTTACTTTAAAATCTTTTCATAAAATGAAGGCACTCATATGCAACTATAACATTGTTAGTGATTACTCTGACTAGGACGAAAGCGGACTGCTCTTCGGAAATTATCTCCGGTAGAATTTTTTTCAGCCGGTTTGCATGTACTTTTGATATAATCTTAAAGATTACATTGCACAAATTAATTGGCCATAAGTGGATTAAAGAGGTTGGATTTTGTACCTTAGGAATAAGAACGATGAACGTCTTGTTAATAACCTCCGGAGACTCAATACCGTTAAGCACTCACAGCACCATCTCAGTAACTTCATCACCACACAATTCCCAATTCCTTTGAAAAAAAATGCAGCGGGAAACCATCCGGCCCCGATGCTTTAGTGGGACCCCGCTTCGGTACACACGCATTTGAAACAAGGTCTCCTTCACCTCACACGCCTTATACAGAGCACACAACATCTCGTTCATATCATTAGTTACTTTACAAGGTATGTGGGAGAGCACCTCCTCCATCCCAACAGTACCTTCAGAAGTGTAAAGATTTCATCAAACATGATAGACCTTTTACATGAACTACTATACAACAACATACAGATGTCGAACACTAGTGTTCTTGATTCATTCTTTTTTTTTTGAGTCTAAACAAACTCGCTTTATTGATCAATAATGTTCATAGGGATACAATTCAAGTCTGGGAGGTTTAAAAGCCACACATGGCACCCCGGGTCCAGACCCAAAGCGTGCTTAGCAAGGCTATGGGCCTCTTGATTTGATACTCTGCCTTCAAAGATGAAGGCACAACTCTGAAAAAGCATAGTAGTCTCCCTAACCTCCTTCACAATGCTCGCATTCATTCTTCTAGTGCCAAGGTTTATGTCCTGAACAGCGTTTTTACAGTCTGAAGCAATCTCCACATGAGTTAATGACAGGTCCAACGCCAGAGCCATTGCTTCACGACACGCCAGAGTCTCTAGAGTTGTTGGATCGGTTATCCCAACACTCCTAATCACTGAAGATCCCATGTACGTCCCGCCCTCGTCTCTGCATATAGCGTTGTAGGATCCCTCGTCGTTCGCTCTGTTGACTACACCGTCAACTCTTATCTTTGCAAAACCCTGAGGAGACTGCTACCTCTTGAGCACTGCGTTGGTTTTCTCCGAAAAGGAAGGGATGATGCAGCAAAATAGCGTAAGTATTTCCCTCGGTTTTTTAGAACCAAGGTATCAATCCAGTAGGAGGCTACGCGCGAGTCCCTCGTACCTACACAAAACAAATAAATCATCGCAACCAATGCAAATAGGGGTTGTCAATCCCTATAAGGCCACTTACGAGAGTGAGATCTGATAGATATGATAAAGATAATATTTTTGGTATTTTTATGATAAAGATGCAAAGTAAAATAAAGGCAGAGGAAATAGCAAAGGAAATAACTAAGTAGTAGGAGATTAATATGATAAAGATAGACCCGGGGGCCATAGGTTTCACTAGTGGCTTCTCTCGAGAGCATAAGTATTCTACGGTGGGTGAATAAATTACTGTTGAGCAATTGACATAATTGAGCATAGTTATGAGAATATCTAGGTATGATCATGTATATAGGCATCACGTCCGAGACAAGTAGACCGACTCTTGCCTGCATCTACTACTATTACTCCAATCATCGACCGCTATCCAGCATGCATCTAGAGAATTAAGTTAAAAACAGAGTAACGCCTTAAGCAAGATGACATGATGTAGAGGGATAGACTCATGCAATATGAAGAAAACCCCATCTTGTTATCCTCGATGGCAACAATACAATACGTGCCTTGCTGCCCCTACTGTCACTGGGAAAGGACACCGCAAGATTGAACCCAAAGCTAAGCACTTCTCCCATTGCAAGAAAGATCAATCTAGTAGGCCAAACCAAACTGATAATTCGAAGAGACTTGCAAAGATAATCAATCATACATAAAAGAATTCAGAGAATATTCAAATATTATTCATAGATAGACTTGATCATAAACCCACAGTTCATCGGTCTCAACAAACACACCGCAAAAGATTACATCGAATAGTTATCCACAAGAGAGGGGGAGAACATTGTATTGAGATCCAAAAAGAGAGAAGAAGCCATCTAGCTACTAACTATGGACCCGTAGGTCTGAGATAAACTACTCACACTTCATCGGAGGGCTATGGTGTTGATGTAGAAGCCCTCCGTGATCGATGCCCCCTCCGGCGGAGCTCCGGAACAGGCCCCAAGATGGGATCTCGTGGATACAGAAAGTTACGGCGGTGGAATTAGGTTTTTGGCTCCGTATCTGATCGTTTGGGGTACGTAGCTATATATAGGAGGATGGAGTACGCCGGTGGAGCAACAGGGGGCCCACGAGGGTGGAGGGCGCGCCTGGGGGGCGGGTAGGCGCGGCCCCCTACCTCGCGGCCTCCTCTTTTCTTTCTTGACGTAGGGTCCAAGTCTCCCGGGTCTTGTTCGTTGGGAAAATCATGTTCCCGAAGGTTTCATTCCGTTTGGACTCTGTTTGATATTCCTTTTCTTCGAAACCCTAAAACAGGCAAAAAACAGCAATTCTGGGCTGGGCCTCCGGTTAATAGGTTAGTCCCAAAAATAATATAAAAGTGGGTAATAAAGCCCAATAATGTCCAAAACAGTAGATAATATAGCATATGGAGCAATAAAAAATTATAGATACGTTTGAGACGTATCTAGCATCCCCAAGCTTAATTCCTGCTCGTCCTCGAGTAGGTAAATGATAAAAACAGATTTTTTGATGCGGAGTGCTAGTTGGCATAATTTTAATGTAATTATTCTTAATTGTGGTATGAATATTCAGATCCTAAAGATTAAAGACAAAAGTTCATAATGACATAAAAATAATAATACTTCAAGCATACTAACTAAGCAATTATGTCTTCTCAGAATAATATGGCCAAAGAAATTTCATCCCTACAAAATCATATGGTTTAGTCATGCTTCATTTTCGTCACACAAGAATGCTCTCATCATGCACAACCCCGATGACAAGCCAAGCAATTGTTTCATACTTATAAACTTTCATGCAATATATGAGCGCGAGCCATGGACATAGCACTATGGGTGGAATAGAATATAATGATGGGGGTTATGTGGAGAAGACAAAAAAAGGAGAAAGTCTCACATCAACGAGGCTAATCAATGGGCTATGGAGATGCCCATCGATTGATGTTAATGCAAGGAGTAGGGATTGCCATGCAACAAATGCACTAGAGCTATAAATGTATGAAAGCTCAACAAAAGAAACTAGTGGGTGTGCATCCAACATGCTTGCTCACGAAGACCTAGGGCACTTGAGGAGGCCCATTGTTGGAATATACAAGCCAAGTTCTATAATGAAAAATTCCCACTAGTATATGAAAGTGACAAAACAAGAGACTCTCTAACATGAAGATTAAGATGCTACTTTGAAGCACAAGTGTGGCAAAGGATAGTAACATTGTCCCTTCTCTCTTTTTCTCTCATTTTTTGGGCCTTCTTTTTTTTATGGCCTTTCTCTTTTTTTTTTCCTCACTTGGGACAATGCTCTAGAAAATGATGATCATCACACTTCTATTTATTTACAACTCAATGACTACAACTCGATACTAGAACAAAAGATGACTCTATATGAATGCCTCCGGCGGTGTACCAGGATATGCAATGGACCAAGAGTGACATGTATGAAAGAATTATGAACGGTGGCTTTGCCACAAATACTATGTCAACTACATGATCATGCTAAGCAATATGACAATAATGAATGTGTCATGATGAACGGAATGATGAAAAGTTGCATGGCAATATATTTCGGAATGGCTATGGAAATGCCATAATAGGTAGGTATGGTAGCTGTTTTGAGGAAGATATAAGGAGGTTTATGTGTGAAAGAGCATATCATATCACGGGGTTTGGATGCACCGGCGAAGTTTGTGCCAACTCTCGATGTGAGAAAGGGCAATGCACGGTACCGAAGAGGCTAGCAAGGATGGAAGGGTGAGAGTGTGTATAATCCATGGATTCAACATTAGTCATAAAGAACTCACATACTTATTGAAAAAATCTACAAGTAATCAAAAACCTCGGTACTACGCGCATGCTCCTAGGGGATAGATTGGTAGGAAAAGACCATCGCTGGTCCCCGATCGCCACTCATAAGGAAAACAATCAAATAACACCTCATGTTTCAAATTTGTTGCATAACGTTTACCATACGTGCAAGCTACGGGACTTACAAACTTCAACACAAGTATTTCTCAATTTCACAACTACTCAACTAGCATGATTTTTATATTATTACCTTCATATCTCAAAACAATCATCAAGCATCAAACTTCTCTTAGTATTCAAAACACTCTTAAGAAAATTTTACTAACTTTGAATACCTAGCATATTAGGATTTTAAGCAAATTACCATGCTATTAAGACTCTCAAAATAATCTTAGTGAAGCATGAAAGATCAATAGTTTCTATAAAACAAATCTACCACCATGCTCTAAAAGATATAAGTGAAGTACTAGAGCAAAACTATATAACTCAAAAGATATAAGCGAAGCACATAGAGCATTCTAACAAATTCCAAATCATGTATGGCTCTATCAAAAGGTGTGTACAGCGAGGATTATAGTGGTAAACTAACAAGCAAAGACTCAAATCATACAAGACGCTCCAAGCAAAACACATATCATGTGGCGAATAAAAATATAGCTCCAAGTAAAGTTACTGATAGAAGTAGACGAAAGAGGGGATGCTTTCCGGGGCATCCCCAAGCTTTGGCTTTTCGGTGTCCTTAGATTATCTTGGGGGTGCCATGGGCATCCCCAAGCTTAGGATCTTGCCACTCCTTGCTCCATAATCCATCAAATCTTTACCCAAAACTTGAAAACTTCACAACACAAAACTTAAAGTAGAAAATCTCGTGAGCTCCGTTAGCGAAAGAAAATAAAAGACCACTTCAAGGTACTGTAATAAACTTATTCTTTATTTATATTGGTGTTATACCTACTTTATTCCAACTTCTCTATGGTTTATAAACTATTTTACTAGCCATAGATTCATCAAAATAAGCAAACAACACACACAAAACAGAATCTGTCAAAAAAATAAAGTCTGTAGTAATCTGTAGCTAGCGCAAGATTTGGAACCCAAAAAATTCTAAAATAAATTGCTGGACGTGAGGAATTTATCTATTAATCATTTGAAAAAAGAATTAACTAAATAGAACTTTCCAAATAAAAATGGCAGCAGTTCTCGTGAGCGCTAAAGTTTCTGTTTTTTACAGCAAGTTCAACAAGACTTTCCCCAAGTCTTCCCAACGGTTCTACTTGGCACAAACACTAATTAAACACAAAAAACACAATAGAGGCTAGATAAATTATTTATTACTAAACAGGAGCAAAAGTCAAGGAATGAAAATAAAATTGGGTTGCCTCCCAACAAGCGCTATCGTTTAACGCCCCTAGCTAGGCATAACAAGCAAGAATAGATCTAGGTATTGCCATCTTTGGTAGGCAATCCATAAGTGGATCTCATAATAGATTCATAAGGTAATTTAATTTTCTTTCTAGTAAAGTTTTCCATGCCTTTCTTTAATGAAAATTGGAATCTAATATTTCCTTCCTTCATATCAATAATTGCACCAATCGTTCTAAGCAAAGGTCTACCAAGAATAATAGGACATGAAGGATTGCAATCTATGTCAAGAACAATAAAATCTACGGGCACATAATTCCTATTTGCAACAATAAGAACATCATTAATTCTTCCCATAGGTTTCTTAATAGTGGAATCCGCAAAGTGCAAGTTTAGATAGCAATCATCAAAATCACGGAAACCTAACAAATCTCTACTTCTAATGGAGCAGTTGGTAGTCTCGCTTCCAGGTTTTTTTTCGTCCCACCACTTTCGTCCGGTTTTTTTCCGTAGGTTAACCATCGTAGATTTTTTTCGATGCTGCTTTCTTATTCACCGGTTTATTTACCCATCAGCTCTTTCCTTGCAAATCAGCACTTTCCAACCTTCACGTAATCACGGACCTAAATTTACTAACTTATCCAAATCAACCGATACCTTCCATTATTGCAAATTTCTTTAGGAAACAAATAATAGATTTTAAGGAAACAAATACAAGATTTTAAAGACGCATCATACTTTACTAACAATCACTAAAAATCAAATCTAAATTAATTAACCTTACCTCAAATCACTCAATCACTTTAATTAGAAAACATTTTCTTTCCTAACTGCAGTTGGTAGTCTCGCTTCCAGGTTTTTTTTCGTCCCACCACTTTCGTCCGGTTTTTTTCGTAGGTTAACCGTCGTAGATTTTTTTCGATGCTGGTTTCTTATTCACCGGTTTATTTACCCCTCAGCTCTTTACTTGCAAATCAGCACTTTCCAAACATGCACGCAATCACGGATCTAAATTTACTAACTTATCCAAATCAACCGATACCTTCCATTATTGCAAATTTCTTTAGGAAACAAATAATATATTTTAAGGAAACAAATAAAAGATTTTAAAGACGCATCATACTTTACTAACAATCACTAAAATCAAATCTAAATTAATTAACCTTACCTTAAATCACTCAATCACTTTAATTAGAAAATATTTTCTTTCCTAACTGCACCCCGCTTAGTGTGCACATAACAATCCGAAGTAATTAGAGTCACATGATTGAATCCATTTATTTAGAGTGACATGATTGAATTCATTTATTAACAATAATCCTCACCAAAAGTGCGTTTAGCAATTTTAGAGGGCGGACCAAAACTCTGTCATCCGCTCGCCCGCGTTTGTTTAGGTACAGGAAAAAATGGCATAATATATGGAAACAACACGACTGGGGAGGCGGCGCAATCTTCGGGGATAGGGGATCGGAGGAGAAGGATTGGCCTGGCAGCATGATCGGGGTGCTTCCCCGCGGCCGCGGCCGTCCTCGCGATGCCACCTACCCGAAATCAACGCTGCTCCCTGTCGTCAGCCGAGGCGACGCCGCCTGCCCTCCTACCCACGGTCCGCATCCGCGTGCAGCTACGGCGGGAGGAGAAGCGACGGGGCTGAGGTCCTTCATGTGTTCCGAGATGGAGGCCATGATTTCGTCGAGGTCGTTGCTGCCTCCTACACTCAGGGTGTGTCGCCGAGATCGAGGCGAGCATGAGGAGCTGTGGCCACCGCCATGGTCACCCCATCGCAGGGGATGGAGCACGCCGTCGGCCTACAGCTTGTGGAGATCACTGTTGCTCTTCAGGTCGCGTGGTGACCGGATCTTGCCGATGTGTCCCTCCCCAACGACCTCCTCTTCGCCCGGTTGGCCGGCATGGATCTCGCCACTGCTGCCCTCAATTTCTCTGCCTCGAGCTCGAGGTCAGCCACCATGGATCCCCCAGCTGGAGGGTCACGTGAACCAGCCGTCCTCCCATGCTGCAGCGGCGAGAAGGTGACATGGCTCTCCATACACGAAGAGTGGAGTTCAGTCAAGTACTTATATACTTGGCCTCTACTGCTGATCCATGTACATGGAGAAGAACAGACAACCGCTCATTCATGCTTCGTTCCACTCCTTTGCGCTACATTACTGGAGGTGACATTTTCCTATCTCTCTATGTTGTAACAAGCCTGCTGCCTGCATAGTTAATGGATTTTTTATTTAAATTTATCGCTGCTTAGTGCTTTGTTGCAGTTGTTCACCCAAGATTCTTATATATAATCTGAGCGTATGTAGGCATACTTAGCTTTGCTATTCCATTTTTTCTGGCGCATAGAAATAAGAGTATTGTCCAGGTTAGGTATTCAATTGAGTATGGTATTTGGATTGCTATCAGAATGTCTTTTCTATGCATGTGATTTCTCACATCTGGTTATAATATTTGTGAAGACGCGCATTGCACGTGCACTTGGAAGCGGGCCCGTGGCCCGCGCTGGACGGCGCCGACGCCGACCCGAGCCACCTCGTCCGCGTATTCTTGGAGCTGTGGCTGGTCGATTTACAAGAAATTAATTCCCCCAGTTCTGGTGGCAAATATAATACATATAATCCATATTGTTATGCACTAGCGTGTATGTGTGAAATAGATGGATTATGGTCCCGTACCCAATAAGATAGATATGCGTGTGTGTTAGAGAGAGAGGGAGAGGGGGATAGAGAGTGAGGAAGAGGGAGGAAGAGTGTGTGTCTGTGTGTGTGAGGATTTGATGGTAAAAAAGATCGTCAATGTCGTAATATTGAACTCCTAAAATTAATGTGACCCCATTGCAACGCACAGGCGTTCTTCTAGTCACACTAAGTCTTTGTAATCGTGGAAACACTAGCACCCAGATCACATAAAGCATTCATGATCTTTAATTTTAATTTTAGTAGTTGGTTACCACTCATCATAAAGTTTTCTAGGGATAGAAACTTCCAATTCAAATTTTTCTTCATAAGATTGCATCAAGGCATTAACGGTATGTTTAGTAAACGTTTTATTTTGACTATAAGCGTGAGGAGAATTTAGCACGGATTGCAACAAGGAAATACAATCAATCAAGGAGAAATTTTCATAGTTAAATTCCTTGAAATCCATAATTGTGGGTTTAGCAACATCTAGGGTTTTAATTTCTTCAATCCCACTTTTATCAAATTTAGCATCAAGATCAACAAATTCCGAATTCTTAGAACGCCTTCTAGGTAAAGGTGGATCATATTCAGACCCATCATTATCAAGATTTATATTGCAAAACAAATATTTAATAGGGGACACATCAATAACTTTTAGATCTTCATCTTTATTTTCATAGGAACAAGAAGAACACGCTCTTATAAAGGCATCCTTCTTAGCACGCATCCTAGCGGTTCTTTCTTTGCACTCATCAATGGAAATTCTCATGGCTTTGAGGGACTCACTGATATCATGCTTAGGTGGAATAGATCTAAGTTTCAAAGAATCAACATCAAGAGAAATTCTATCAACGTTCCTAGCCAAATCATCAATCTTAAGTAATTTTTCTTCAATCATAGCATTAAAATTCTTTTGCAAAGTAATAAATTCTTTAATATTAGATTCAAAATCAGAGGGCATCTTATTATAATTTTCATAAGAATTGTTGTAGGAATTACCATAATTATTAGAGGGATTACTAGGATAAGGCCTAGGATTGAAATTTCCTCTATACGCGTTGTTACCAAAATTGTTCCTACCAACAAAATTCACATCCATAGATTTATTATTATTCTCAATCAAAGTAGACAAGGGCATATCATTAGGATCATAAGAAACACTCTTATTAGCAAATAATTTCATAAGTTCATCCATTTTTGCACTCAAAACATTAATTTCTTCTATCGCATGCACCTTTTTATTAGTAGATCTTTCAGTATGCCATTGAGAATAATTAACCATAATATTATCTAGGAGTTTAGTAGCTTCTCCTAAAGTGATTTCCATCAAAGTGCCTCCCGCGGCCGAATCTAAAAGATTTCTAGAAGCAAAATTCAATTCGGCATAATAATTCTGAACAATCATCCACAAATTTAAACCATGAGTAGGGCAATTATGTATCATTAATTTCATTCTCTCCCAAGCTTGCGCAACATGTTCATGATCAAGTTGCTTAAAGTTCAGAATATCGTTTCTAAGAGAGATGATCTTAGTGGGAGGAAAATACTTAGAGATAAAAGCATCTTTGCACTTATTCCATGAATCAATACTATTTTTAGGCAAAGATGAAAACCAAGCTTTAGCATGATCTCTAAGCTAAAAAGGAAATAGCTTCAATTTAACAATATCATTATCCACATCTTTCTTCTTTTGCATGTCACACAAATCAACGAAGCTATTTAGATGGGTAGCGGCATCTTCACTAGGAAGGCCGGAAAACGGATCTTTCATGACAAGATTCAGCAAAGCAATATTAATTTCACAAGATTCAGCATCGGTAAGAGGAGCAATCGGCGTGCTAATAAAATCATTGTTGTTGGTATTGGTGAAGTCACACAATTTAGTATTATCTTGAGCCATCGTGACAAGCAAGCAAACTAACACACGAGCAAACAAAAAGCAAGCGGGCAAATAGAGGCAGATAGAGAAAGAGAGGGAGGATAGAGAGAGAGAGGGCAAATAAAATGGCAAGGGTGAAGTGGGCGAGAGGAAAATGAGAGGCAAATGGCAAATAATGTAATGCGGGAGATAAGGGTATGTGATGGGTATTTGGTATGTTGACTTTTGTGCAGACCTCCCCGGTAACGGCGCCAGAAATCCTTCTTGCTACCTCTTGAGCACTGCGTTGGTTTTCCCCGAAGAGTAAGGGATGATGCAGCAAAGTAGCATAAGTATCCCCCTCAGTTTTTTAGAACAAAGGTATCAATCCAGTAGGAGGTGATGTCTACTACACAACCTTCTTCTTGTAGACGTTGTTGGGCCTCCAAGTGCAAAGGTTTGTAGGACAGTAGCAAATTTCCCTCAAGTGGATGACCTAAGGTTTATCAATCCGTAGGAGGCGTAGGATGAAGATGGTCTCTCTCAAGCAACCCTGCAACCAAATAACAAAGAGTCTCTTGTGTCCCCACCACACCCAATACAATGGTAAATTGTATAGGTGCACTAGTTCGGCGAAGAGATGGTGATACACGTGGTATATGGATAGTAGATAAAGGTATTTGTAATCTGAAATTATAAAAACAGCAAGGTAACTAATGATAAAAGTGAGCGTAAATGGTATTGCAATGATAGTAAATAAGGCCTAGGGTTCATACTTTCACTAGTGCAAGTTCTCTCAACAATAATAACATAGATAGATCATATAACGAGCCCTCAACATGCAACAAAGAGTCACTCCGAAGCCACTAATAGTGGAGAACAAAGGTAGAGATTATGGTAGGGTACGAAACCACCTCAAAGTTATTCTTTCAAATCAATCCGTTGGGCTTTTCCTATAAGTGTCACAAACAACCCTGGAGTTTTTACTAGAATAACACCTTAAGATACAAATCAACCAAAACCCTAATGTCACCTAGATACTCCATTGTCACCTCAAGTATCCGTGGGCATGATTATACGATATGCATCACACAATCTCAGATTTATCCAACCAACATAAAAGTACTTCAAATAGTGCCCCAAAGTTTCTACCGGAGAATCAAGAACGTGTGCCAACCCCTATGCATAGGTTCATGGGCAGAACCCGCAAGTTGGTCACCAAAACATACATCAAGTGGCACGTGATATCCCATTGTCACCACAGATAAGCACGGCAAGACATACATCAAGTGTTCATAAAAGACTCAATCCGATAAGATAACTTCAAAGGGGAAACTCAATTCATCACAAGAGAGTAGAGGGGAAGAAGAAACATAAGATCCAACTACAATAGCAAACCTCGGGATACATCAAGATCGTGCCATAGATGGAACACGAGAGAGAACACGAGAGAGAGAGAGAGAGAGAGAGAGAGAGAGAGAGAGAGAGAGATTAAACACATAGCTACTGGTACATACCCTCAGCCCCGAGGAGAACTACTCCCTCCTCGTCATGGAGAGCACCGGGATGATGAAGATGGCCACCGGAGAAGGATTGCCCCCTCCGGCAGGGTGCCGGAACGGGTCTAGATTGGCTTTCAGTGGCTACGGAGGCTTCTAGCGGCGGAACTCCCGATCTAATCTCTGTTTTGGAAGTTTTAGGGTACGACGGTATATATGGGTGAAAGGAGTACGTCGGTGGAGCTACGGGGGCCCCACGAGGCAGGGGGGCGCGCCCAGGGGGGAGGGCGCGCCCCCACCCTCGTGAGCAGCTCCCGTATCTTCTGACGTGGGGTCCAAGTCCATCAGGTGGGTTTCCTTCCAAAAATAACTTCTCCAGTTGATTTCGTTCCATTTTGACTCCGTCTGATATTCCTTTTCCTCGAAACACTGAAATAGGCATAAAACAGCAAATCTGAGCTGGGTCTCCGGTTAATAGGTTAGTCCCAAAAATAATATAAAAGTGGAAAATAAAGCCCAATATTGCCTAAAACAGTAGATAATATAGCATGGAGCAATCAAAAATTGTAGATACGTTGGAGACGTATCAAGCATCCCCAAGCTTAATTCCTGCTCATCCTCGAGTAGGTAAATGATAAAAAAAGATAATTTTTGATGTGGAATGCTAGTTGGCATAATTTCATTGCAATTCTTCTTACTTGTGATATGAATATTCAGATCCGAAAGATTCAAGACAAAATTTCATATTGACATAAAAATAATAATACTTCAAGCATACTAACAAAGCAATCATGTCTTCTCAAAATAACATGGCCAAAGAAAGATATCCCTACAAAATCATATAGTCTGGCTATGCTCCATCTTCCCCACACAAAATATTTAAATCATGCACAACCCCGATGACAAGCCAAGCAATTGTTTCATACTTTAACATTTTCAAAACTTTTTCAATCTTCACGCAATACATGAGCGTGAGCCATGGATATAACACTATATGTGGAATAGAATGGTGGTTGTGGAGAAGACAAAAAGAGGGAAGATAGTCTCACATCAACTAGGCGTATCAACGGGCTATGAAGATGCCCATCAATAGATATCAATGTGAGTGAGTAGGGATTGCCATGCAACGGATGCACTAGAGCTATAAGTATGTGAAAGCTCAACAAAAGAAACTAAGTGGGTCTGCATCCAACTCGCTTGCTCAAGAAGACCTAGGGCATTTTGAGGAAGCCCATCATTGGAATATACAAGCCAAGTTCTATAATAAAAAATTCCCACTAGTATATGAAAGTGACAAAATGAGAGACTCTCTATCATGAAGATCATGGTGCTACTTTGAAGAACAAGTGTGGTAAAAGGATAGTAGCATTGTCCCTTCTCTCTTTTTCTCTCATTTTTTTTGTTTGGGCCTTTTCTCTCTTTTTTATGGCCTCTTTTTTTCTCTTTTTTTATTTTTCGTCCGGAGTCTCATCCCGACTTGTGGGGGAATCATAGTCTCCATCATCCTTTCCTCACTTGGGACAATGCTCTAATAATGATGATCATCACACTTTTATTTTTCTTACAACTCAACAATTACAACTCGATACTTAGAACAAAATATGACTCTATATGAATGCCTCCAGCGGTGTACCGGGATATGCAATGACTCATGAGTGACATGTATGAAAGAATTATGAACGGTGGCTTTGCCACAAATACAATGTCAACTACATGATCATGCTAAGCAATATGACAATGATGGAGCTTGTCATAATAAACGGAACAGTGGAAAGTTGCATGGCAATATATCTCGGAATGGCTATGGAAATGCCATGATAGGTAGGTATGGTGGCTGTTTTGAGGAAGGTATATGGTGGGTTTATGGTACCAGCGAAAGTTGCGCGGTACTAGAGAGGCTAGCAATGATGGAAGGGTGAGAATGCGTATAATCCATGGACTCAACATTAGTCATTAGTCATAAAGAACTCACATACTTATTGCAAAAATCTATTAGTTGTCGAAACAAAGTACTACGCGCATGCTCCTAGGGGATAGATTGGTAGGAAAAGACCATCGCTCGTCCCCGACCGCCACTCATAAGGAAGGCAATCAATAAATAAATCATGCTCCGACTTCGTCACATAACGGTTCACCATACGTGCATGCTACGGGAATCACAAACTTCAACACAAGTATTTCTCAAATTCACAACTACTCAACTAGCATGACTCTAATATCACCATCTCCATATCTCAAAACAATTATCAAGTATCAAAGTTCTCATAGTATTCAACACACTCATAAGAGAATTTTATTATTCTTGAATACCTAGCATATTAGGATTTTAAGCAAATTACCATGCTATTTAAGACTCTCAAAATAATATAAGTGAAGCATCAGAGTTCATCTAATTCTTCAAAATAAAACTACCACCATGCTCTAGATATAAGTGAAGTACTAGAGCAAGTGACAAACTACTCCGAAAGATATAAGTGAAGATCAATGAGTAGTCGAATAATTATGCAACTATGTGAAGACTCTCTAACATTTAATATTTCAGATCTTGGCATTCTATTCAAACAGCAAGCAAAGCAAAAGAAAATGACATTCTAAGAATAGCAAACATCATGTGAAGAAGCAAAAACTTAGGATCAACCGAAACTAACCGATAGTTGTTGAAGAAGAAAGGTGGGATGCCAACCGGGGCATCCCCAAACTTAGACGCTTGAGACTTCTTGAAATATTATCTTGGGGTGCCTTGGGCATCCCCAAGCTTGAGCTTTTGTGTCTCCTTAATTCCTCTCATATCACGGTCTCCCCAAATCTCAAAAGCTTCATCCACACAAAACTCAACAAGGACTCATGAGATAAGTTAGTATAAACCATTGCAAAAACCTTATCATACTCTACTGTAGCAAACCACTAAAATTATTATTCAACATTGCATACTAAATGACTCTGCATATTTAATAGTCCTATCCTCAAATAGAATCATTAAAGAAGCAAACATATGCAAACAATGCAAACATAACAGCAATCTGCCTAAATAGGATAGTCTGTAAAGAATGCTGCAACATCCATACTTCCCTAGCTCCAAAAATTATGAAAGAAAATTCCCAATGTAGTAAATTTATCAGATCTTAATATGCAAAAGGTTTCAACATTTTATCACATTCTGAATTTTCTAGGGAATTATTGCAACAATGGTAAACTTTCTGTTTTCAAACAGCAACACGTGGACTTCTAAAATAGGCATAGTAAAGGCTATCAATGCCACTTTCATTGAAAGAAAAGATGCAAAACATTGTTCTAAATAACATCAAGAAAATCTTAACAAAATAAATTGACGCTCCAAGCAAAACACATATCATGTGGCAAATAAAAATATAGCTCCAAGTAAAGTTACCGATGAACGAAGACAAAAGAGGGGATGCCTTCCGGGGCATCCCCAAGCTTAGGCTCTTGCTTGTCCTTGAATATTAACTTGGGTGCCTTGGTCATCCCCAAGATTAGGCTCTTTCCACTCCTTATTCCATAGTCCATCGAATCTTTGCCCAAAACTTGAAAACTTCACAACACAAAACTTAACAGAAAACTCGTAAGCTCCGTTAGTATAAGAAAATAAATCACCACTTCAAGGTACTGTAATGAACTAATTATTTATTTATATTGGTGTTAAACCTACTGTATTCCAACTTATCTATGGTTTATAAACTATTTTACTAGCCATAGATTCATCAAAATAAGTAAACAACACATGAAAAACAGAATCTATCAAAAACAGAACAGTCTGTAGTAATATGAATCAAACGTATACTTATGGAACTCATAAAATTCTCAAATAAATTGCTGGACCTTAGTAATTTATCTATTAATAATCTTCAAAAATAATTAATTAAATAGCACTCTCCAAATAAAAATGGCAGCAATTCTCGTGAGCGCTAAAGTTTCTGTTTTTTACAGCATGATCAACAAGACTTCCCCCAAGTCTTCCCAAAGGTTCTACTTGGCACAAACACTAATTAAAAGCATAAAACCACATCTAAACAGAGGCTATATAGATTATTTATTACTAAACAGGAGCAAAAAGCAAGGAACAAAAATAAAATTGGGTTGCCTCCCAACAAGCGCTATCGTTTAACGCCCCTAACTAGGCATGATGATTTCAATGATGCTCACATAAAGGATAAGAATTGAAACATAAAGAGAGCATCATAAAGAATATTACGAGCACATTTAAGTCTAAAATAATTCCTATGCATAGGGATTTTGTGAGCAAACAACTTATGGGAACAAGAATCAACTTGCATAGGAAGGTAAAACAAGCATAACTTCGAAACTTTAAGCACATAGAGAGGAAACTTGATATTATTGCAACTCCTACAAGCATATATTCCTCCCTCATAATAATTTTTAGTAGCGTCATGAATGAATTCAACAATATAACCAACACCTAAAGCATTCCTTTCATGATCTACAAGCATAGAAATTTTATTACTCTCCACATAAGCAAAATTCTTCTCATGAATAATAGTGGGAGAAAACTCAACAAAATAACTATCATGTGATTGAAAATTAAGATCAAGATGACAAGTTTCATGGTTATCGTTATTCTCTAAAGCATACGTGTCATCACAATAATCATCATAGATAGGAGGCATGCTTTCATCATAATAAATTTGCTCATCAAAACTTGGGGGACAAAAAATATCATCTTCATCAAACATAGCTTCCCCAAGCTTGTGGCTTTGCATATCATTAGCATCATGGATATTCAAGGAATTCATACTAACAACATTGCAATCATGCTCATCATTCAAATATTTAGTGCCAAACATTTTATAGATTTCTTCTTCTAGCACTTGAGCACAATTATCCTTTCCATCATACTCACGAAAGATATTAAAAAGGTGAAGCGTATGAGACAAACTCAATTCCATTTTTTTGTAATTTTCTTTTATAAACTAAACTAGTGATAAAACAAGAAACTAAAAGACTCGATTGCAAGATCTAAAGATATACCTTCAAGCACTCACCTCCCCGACAACGGTGCCGGAAAAGAGCTTGATGTCTACTACACAACCTTCTTCTTGTACACGTTGTTGGGCCTCCAAGTGCAGAGGTTTGTAGGATAGTAGCAAATTTCCCTCAAGTGGATGACCTAAGGTTTATCAATCCGTAGGAGGCGTAGGATGAAGATGGTCTCTCTCAAGCAACCCCTCAACCAAATAACAAAGAGTCTCTTGTGTCCCCAACACACCCAATACAATGGTAAATTGTATAGGTGCACTAGTTCGGCGAAGAGATGGTGATACAAGTGGTATATGGATAGTAGATAAAGGTATTTGTAATCTGAAATTATAAAAACAGCAAGGTAACTAATGATAAAAGTGAGCGTAAATGGTATTGCAATGATAGGAAATAAGGCCTAGGGTTCATACTTTCACTAGTGCAAGTTCTCTCAACAATAATAACATAGATAGATCATATAACGAGCCCTCAACATGCAACAAAGAGTCACTCTGAAGCCACTAATAGCGGAGAACAAACGTAGAGATTATGGTAGGGTACGAAACCACCTCAAAGTTATTCTTTCAAATCAATCCGTTGGGCTATTCCTATAAGTGTCACAAACAACCCTGGAGTTTTTACTAGAATAACACCTTAAGATACAAATCAACCAAAACCCTAATGTCACCTAGATACTCCATTGTCACCTCAAGTATCTGTGGGCGTGATTATATGATATGCATCACACAATCTCAGATTTATCCAACCAACATAAAAGTACTTCAAATAGTGCCCCAAAGTTTCTACCGGAGAATCAAGAACGTGTGCCAACCCCTATGCATAGGTTCATGGGCGGAACCCGCAAGTTGGTCACCAAAACATACATCAAGTGGCACGTGATATTCCATTGTCACCACAGATAAGCACGGCAAGACATACATCAAGTGTTCATAAAAGACTCAATCCGATAAGATAACTTCAAAGGGGAAACTCAATTCATCACAAGAGAGTAGAGGGGGAGAAGAAACATAAGATCCAACTACAATAGCAAAGCTCGGGATACATCAAGATCGTTCCATAGATGGAACACGAGGGAGAACATGAGAGAGAGAGAGAGATCAAACACATAGCTACTGGTACATACCCTCAGCCCCGAGGGAGAACTACTCCCTCCTCGTCATGGAGAGCACCGGGATGATGAAGATGGCCACCGGAGAAGGATTGCCCCCTCTGGCAGGGTGCCGGAACGGGTCTAGATTGGCTTTCGGTGGCTACGAAGGCTTCTGGTGGCGGAACTCCCGATCTAATCTCTGTTTTGAAAGTTTTAGGGTACGACGGTATATATGGGTGAAAGGAGTACGTTGGTGGAGCTACGGGGGCCCCACGAGGCAGGGGGCGCGCCCAGGGGGGAGGGCGCGCCCCCCACCCTCGTGAGCACCTCCCGTATCTTCTGACGTGGGGTCCAAGTCCATCAGGTGGGTTTCCTTCCAAAAATAACTTCTCCAGTTGATTTCGTTCCGTTTTGACTCCGTCTGATATTCCTTTTCCTCGAAACACTGAAATAGGCATAAAACAGCAAATCTGGGCTGGGTCTCCGGTTAATAGGTTAGTCCCAAAAATAATATAAAAGTGGAAAATAAATCCCAATATTGCCTAAAACAGTAGATAATATAGCATGGAGCAATCAAAAAATATAGATATGTTGGAGACGTATCAGGAGGCTACGCGCGAGTCCCTCGTACCTGCACAAAACAAATAAATCCTCGCAACCAACGCAAATAGGGGTTGTCAATCCCTATAAGGCCACTTACGAGAGTGAGATCTGATAGATATGATAAAGATAATATTTTTGGTATTTTTATGATAAAGATGCAAAGTAAAATAAAGGCAAAGTAAATAGCAAAGGAAATAACTAAGTAGTAGGAGATTAATATGATAAAGATAGACCCGGGGGCCATAGGTTTCACTAGTGGCTTCTCTCACTAGTGCTGAACCGGGCAATAGCACCGGTTCGTAAAGCCCTTTAGTGCCGGTTTGGTAACCGACGCTAAAATGTAGGCACTAAAGTCCCCCCCCTTTAGTACCGGTTCAGCACGAACTGGTGCTAAAGGGCAACCACGTGGCACGAGCCATCTTCAGGGGCAGGGAGCCCTTTAGTACCGGTTGGTGTCACCAACCGGTATTAAAATGTTGGGCGGGGGTTGGGTTTATGATTTCTTTTTCATTTAATTTTGTGTTTTCCATTTAATTCTTTTTCGTTTGCTGGTATTTTATGATACTACATATTGTACACGTTATGCATATATATAAATAGAATTTCTAGTAGAACCGATCATAATACATATATATCATCGAATGTCTCACAACCACCATTAATTAATTCACACATATATACACACATGTATATATATATACAATTTCTCCTAATTGCTGCCTTCGGAGCCAGTGGCATTAGCCTAGCTAATTGGTGCCTTCGGAGCACGATAACAATTGGAAGTGGTTCATGGGGGCGGTAGCGGGTAATAGTATTCTCCTTTGGGATCTATGACCTGGTCGAGCAAAAATCCCGCTATTTCCTCTTGAATTGCTTTTATGCGGTCCTGTGCTAGGAGCTTGTCCCGCACCTCTTTGAACTGTTAAGAAGGAGATCAATATGCATGTGTATTAGTTGTGTGACTAGATATCGATAATGGTGTAAAAATTGTGAATAGTGTTCTGACAATCGATATCGTACCCACTCCTGTCTTTGAGATTTGCTCCTTTCGGACGCCATCATGCGAATGTTCTCGCAAACGTAGTATGCACATAGATCATTCCCTGGCGCCTGCTTCAGGGCCTTTAGGAGAATGGAATTTTGATCAGATAATAATTAATCAAGCATGATAATTAAAGAGATGGCAGCTAGCTAGTACTACTTAATTACTTACCTTGGGTCGATACCATTTCAGACTTTGTTTCCATTGGCCTGGAGTGACCCTGATGAACTTTGCCCAAGCCCTGCCCGCCGACAAAGAAAATGAATAAATGGGTTATTAAATAGTTGTTATCAGGAAATGATGAACTAATTAAATAGGCCGAGATATAGTTAATAATGATTGAAATTACCTGCCGACTATCCCCTTCATGATGCTGTAGTCACTTACTTTCTTAAGTAGCGAGTCTAGTACTTCAACTGTTCCTTCATCAACTTTAATGATTAACAAGATCCAGTGAAATCTACATGCACACACGTTTGCATGTCTTAATTAAGCGGGTATATATATGTAAGCGAAAACATGTAGCTATAGCTAGTAGGGAAAAACAGAATTTGTAGTACAAGACAGTGTGACTCACTGGAAGTTGTAAGGAAGTAGTATATCTTCATTGTATTTGAGTTCCTTGAAGAACTGTAGCATGCTTTCCTCTACACATTTTGTGTGATATGGATCTATTTTCCATGTGTATTCATTAATGGTATTTGGGTCAACGAACCCAATGCCATAGCGTCCACCTTTTTTCATTTCATAAATCTTCATCCTGCATAATACCACAGAAAAGAATATAGTGAGGATAATTACAGGTAATGATTGATCAAAATGATCAGCTAGCTTGAGACTTAAATTGCAGAAAGAAATCACTTACACACAATAGCAACTGACGATAGATTTGTCGAGTGCGTCTTTATTGTATAGCTGAAAAAGTTCTGAATACTCAATGGTCATAGCTTTTTTATGGTAGTAATGCTCCTCGTTGACATTCACCATGAGAGACTCTCAATTGGAAATCTTGGTAATGTCCATGTACCATTGATGCAATGCATACATTCTCGTTGGGAGCTTATTGACCTCCTCTGGCTCGACCAAAGGTTGGCCCCGGGCATATTTCCGTTTTATTTCCTCCTCTCTAGTCGGAGACATGGGCTCGATATCGAGGAGTTGTCCAACAGTGATCCCGATCGATTCAGCCTGCGCAATATGCTCCTCGGTTATTACCACATCGCCCAGCCCGGGAACGTTAACGGTTTGCCCACAATAATATTGGGCACGCCTACTCTCATGTGTTGTTGGCACAACAAGCGGGGGGATTAATTGCGCCGCCTGTTCTCCCAGCTGGGGAACGGTTTTACCGCATTTTTTGCCAGCTGATTTGCTCGAGCTTGATCTCGCCTCTTTCTGTAGACGTGCTCGATTTAACTTCCTGAGGTGGCACTCATAGTCTGTGTCAACGGGCTTGGGAGCTGGTGGTCTAGCCATACGAATGAAGTGGTCAATCTTTTCCACAGGCACTTTCTCCCTTGGCGGCGGTGGCGGTTTCGGTGCAAAATGGGCTTCCACCTCGGCCTTCGATATGGCTACGTTTTCCTCCTCGGACTTGTCGTAAGGCCTCTGGGGAAGAGGCGCGAGGCTTGGACCATATTGAAATCGCTTGCCTTCGTCTGTACCTGCAGTACTACCTCGACTTGTACCGCTACGCACCATAGCTGAGGCGGCTCTCTTCCGTGATTGCTGAGGCAGCGAAGACGGCTGACGTGGCTGAGTTGGAGGAGGAGGAGTGGCCTGAAGCTGTGCCGGACTTGGAGGAGGAGTGGCCTGAAGCTGTGCCGGACTTGGAGGAGGAGTGGCCTGACGCTTTGCCGGACTTGGAGGAGGAGTGGCCTGAAGCTGTGCCGGACTTGGAGGAGGAGTGGCCTGACGCGTTGGTGGACTTGGAGGAGCGGGAGTCTGCTGACTCGGTGGCGGACTGCGAGAGGAGTCGGATGATGCGGTGTCGGTGGCCTTCGAAAGATGATGCAATCCTTTCTCCATATGATGATACGATGGTTGGCCTCTCCTAGTGTGTGCTCATCGTCACCTCTAGGAATGTCAAGCTCTAGCCCCGAATATTGGTCCACCACCTCATCAACCAAGACACGAGCATAGCCCGCTGGAATCAGGTTGCAATGGAAGGTTGCCTCGGGGGGATTTGTAAAAGCAAGGGCGTCCGCCACCTTCATGGATATGTTCTTCATTTTGAAGTGTAGCTCGCAGTTAGTGTTCTCCATGATGTCATCCACTGGGTAGCTATCCAGCAATGCGTCGCCCGGGGCGGAATCCACGCTGCTTCTCGGCATGGATGGGACGGTGCTATCCATTGGTGGATCATCCGCTAGCTGCTGAGACCCCCTTTGCTAGCTAAGTGAGTCGATCTGCTCCTGCTGCCGCTGGAATTTGATTGCCAAGTCCGCGTGCGCTGATTCTAGGCCTTGAAGGCGTTCATAGTCTAGCTTCCTCTGCTCCTCCTCCACCTTCCTCTTCTTCTCCTCCGCAATCTTCTTTCTCGCACGGGTTCTGTAGTCGGCGTTCCAGTCCGAAAACCCCTCATACCACGGAATAGCGCCCATGCCTCGTGTTCTTTCCGGGTGTTCAGGATTTCCCAGAGCACGCGTAAGCTCATCGTTCTCTCTGTTGGGCTCGAACAACCCGGATCGAGCCTCTTCTATTACAACAAGTAGCTTATCTTCGGCTCCGTCCAGACATGCCTTCTTGGAAACGTTGCATGTCTTCGGGTCCAACTCCCCCCATGCGCATAGAACCAAGTCCTGCACCTGGGGGGCCAGCTCAATGTTTCTGGAGTGACACCTGCATCCAGCATCTCTTTCTCAGACTTATCCCACTTAGGCATTCCCACCGCATAGCCACCTGGCCCCAGCTTATGGAACTTATCCTTTTTTGCGTCATTGGCCTTGTTTATTCTCGACCGTTCCTTAGATAATTCCAAATCCTTGAATTTCACGAAATCGTCCCAATGAGCACTTTGGTTCTCTAGTGTTCCCTCGAATACTGGAGTCTTCCTTCCTTTGTTGACGTACTTGGCCCATTCACAAATCTTGTGGTTCTTGAATGCAACCGCCATCTTCCTAAGAGCAGCGTCCTTGACTTTCTCCACATCTGCATTTGTGAAATGATCTGGTAGGGTGAAATGTTCCATGAGCATTTCCCAAAGCAACTATTTTTGTCTGTCATCGACAAAAGTAACTCCTGGACGTGGCTTTGATGGCTCTCTCCATTCTTGAAGGGAGATCGGGAGTTGGTCCTTCACAAGAACTCCGCACTAACGAATGAACTTGTCCGCAATCTTCTTAGGCGCGAATGGTTCGCCATTAGGTCTGATTGCCTCGATATTGTACTTTACGCCCTCCTTCAACTTTTTGTTCGGGCCTCGTTTCGTCCTGTTGCCTGAAGATTTGCTCGATCCGGATGGCTGAAAGAAGAAAGATCGATTCGTTAATATATCTTCAAGTCATTTAAAACATGTGATGATCACCAGATGCCTGCTTATATAAATATATATACCTTGCCGGTCTTTGTTGTTTCAAGATCAACATTTTCTTCGTCATGTTCATAGTTCACGACTTCATCAATTCGGTCGTCGCGATCGAATATCATATCACCCTCCCCGGTGTTGTTTACATATTCGGAGCCGTCATAATCTTCTTCATTCTGATCATCATCTGGCCCGCGAGGATTGCGTATGATATTGAACAGGGCCTCTTCTCCCTCTCTGCCGGTATTGTCCGCCATAGGTTTTGTTTAACTAATCCAAAAGAAATATATTCAAATTACAATGCATCGATGCAATCAATTAATAAGGAAAAACTAAATCAATCATAGTACATAATAAGCATCATTGAATATAATCTCGAATACGTTGTCTCGAATAATAGATATAATCTCGAATACATCGTCTCGAATAATAGATATAATCTCGAATACATCGTCTCGAATAATAGATATAATCTCGAATACATCGTCTCGAATAATATATAATCTCGAATACATCGTCTCGAATATTATATATCGAGTACATCACTGGCTAGGTAGCTAATAAAGATCGAATACTACAGAAGAATCTAGGACACTCGTGGTTCCTGCGGCGCGGGCGGTGGACACCCAAAGAGAAGGAACCCTCACAGGATCATAGCTGAAGTGAGATCCCTGAAGAAACTGCCAGGTATTGGAGAACCTGCCGCTCTCTAACGCAACCATGTAGCGATGGACGTGCTCGTCCTCCTCCCTGACACGGCGACGTATCACCTCCGGCAGGGCCGGCTCCCTCCGCACCGAAACTGGCCCACGCGAACGTCACCAAACGAGATCAGGGTCGACGACGGGACCCGGGGCCAGGTTCCTCATCAAGCGGTGCGCCCCTCTAGGCAGCACCTCCCAGTGCCAGCCCGGCGGAGCCCAGTCCCGGACATGGGTCAGCCGGACGTCGTCGCGGACGGGTCGACGGCGAGGATGCAGGCCGGGCATCGTCAAGAACAAATACTAGCTATATGCCCGCAAAAAGTAACATTTATTTAATGATTGGATTTTGATAACTAAAATTTCTAACATTTCTATATAACTAACATTCCTATAACATTTCTAACAATGCTATATAACTAACATTTCTATAACATTTCTAATATTTCTATAACTAAAAAACAGAAGAAAAAAAATTATAACATTTCTATATATATAACTAACATTTGTATAACATTTCTAATATTTCTATAACTAAAAAAAAGAAAATTTTCTAACTATTTCTATAACTAAAAAACAGAAAAGTTCTAACAATTCTAACTATTTTATAACTATTTCTATAACTAAAAAACAGAAAAATTTCTAACAATTCTAACATTTCTAACAATGCTATATAACTAACTATTTCTATAACTAGAAAAAGAAAAATTTCTAACAATGCTATATGTGTGTGTGTGTGCTCACCGGTGAGGCGAGAGGCGACGGGGGGCGGCGACTGGGACGGCGACGGGCGCGGCGACGACTGGGATGGCGACGACGGGGACATGGACAGGGCGACGACGGGGACGGGCCGGGCGGCGACAACGGGGACGGGGCGGCGATGACGGGGATGGGGATGACGCGGGACGGGCCAGGACGACGCGGGACGGGCCGGGACGGCGCGGCGGTGACGACGGGGATGGGGACGACGGGGACGGGGGCGGCGACGAGGGTTATGGATATGGGGGCGGCGGGCAACAGGGCAGAGGAGAAGAATCAGAGGAGAAACTGAAATTTTTGAAGTGTTTAGTTATATAGGATGGACCTTTAGTACCGGTTGGAGCCACCAACCGGTACTAAAGGCCTGTTTTGGCCAGGCCAAGCGGCGGGAACCGCACCCCCTTTAGTGCCGGGTGGTGGCTCCAACCGGTACTAAAGGCCCCCCCTTTAGTACCGGTTGGTGCTACCACCCGGCACTAAAGGGGGTGCGCTGGCGCAGGTGCGGTGCGAAATGTTTAGTCCCACCTCGCTAGCCGAGGGGCGTCCGCACTGGTTTATAAGCCCCGGTGTGGTAGCTCCCTCGAGCTCCTCTCCAAAGCAGGCCTACTGGGCCTAAATGTTCTATGCTGCCCTGTGGGCCTACTGGGCCTTTGCGGGCCTGCATCCTGGCCCAACAACAGGTTGGGTTTCTAGTCGTATGCAGGCCGTTGTGGCACAGTAGGTGGGCTTTTTTTCTTATTTATTTTGCTTTATTTATTTTTGTTTGAGTTATTTTTTTTGCTGTATTTAGAGTTTCTTTGTGAATATTTTTGCTTTAGGTACAAAAAAATGAAATGCCTTTTGTAACGGATGAGTTTTCGTCCGAAACCCTGATACTTCGAAAGAGATTGTCCATTTAGTACACGAAGTGCATCCAGTTTTTGCGGTAACCCTCTCTACTTTTTTGCACATTCTATGTGGGTGAAATTGTGATACCATGCCAACTTTTAACCTTTTCTGAGTTCATTTGAAATGCTTTTCAATTTCAGGGTCATTTAGCTTAAAAAATCAGTAAAGGCATGAAAGAAATTGTTTGCACACAAAATTTCTTCGCGTTTTAAATGTCAAAACACATAACTACCCTAACTATTATAGAGATGCCCTCCTGGGTGTGAAACACAGAAGAAAGTGATGATAGTGAAGCCGATCACATCCCAGATCTTTGGGTGTGAAACTTTTTCTTCGCGTGTGTCCCTTTGCGCCGTAACCATGGAAAATTTTCATCATTTAACGGGATGCTCGGGTCAATATTCACTGTGAGTGGAGCAATTTCATCAAACTTTTCATAATCTTCTGACATGTCTGTCTTGTCATCCACTCCCACGATGTTTCTCTTCCTAGAAAGAACTATGTGCCGCTTTGGCTCATCGTACGATGCATTCGCTTCCTTATCTTTTCTTTTTCTTGGCTTGGTAGACATGTCCTTCACATAGAAAACATGTGCCACATCATTGGCTAGGACGAATGGTTCGTCTACATACGCAAGATTGTTGAGATCCACTGTTGTCATTCCGTACTACGGGTCTTCCGTTACCCCGCCTCGTGTCATATTGACCCATTTGCACCGAAACAAAGGGACCTTCAAACCACGTCGATAGTCAAGTTCCCATATGTCCTGTATATAACCATAATATGTTTCCTTTCCTGTCTTGGTTTCTGCATCAAAGCGGACACCATTGTTTTGGTTGGTGCTCTTCTTATCTTGGGCGATCGTGTAAAATGTATTACCATTTATCTCATACCCTTTGAAAGTCATTATATTCGAAGATGGTAACTGGGACAGCAAGTATAGGTCATCTTCAATAGAGGTGTCATGCATGGTACATGTCTGCAACTAGCTGGCGAAACTCCTGGTTTGTTCACGTGTAATCCAGTCATCAGACCGCTTCGGGTGTTTGGAGCGTAGCAAATTCTTGTGTTCATCCATATACAGAGCCACCAAGGCGGAATTCTGTAGAACTGTGTAGTGTGCCTCAGTGAGAGAATGTTTGTCCATACATATTATTTGGTCCCCTCCTAGCGTGCCTTTTCCATCCAGTCTGCCCTTATGCCACGATTCAGGAACACCAATCGGCTTAAGGTCAGGAATAAAGTCAATACAAAACTCAATGACCTCCTCATTTTCATGGCCCTTGGAGATGCTTCCTTCTGGCCTAGCACGGTTATGAACATATTTCTTTAAGACTCCCATGAACCTCTCAAAGGGGAACATATTGTGTAGAAATACAGGACCCAAAACGTTAATCTCTTCGCATAGGTGAACTAGGACGTGCGTCATGATGTTGAAGAAGGATGGTGGGAACACCAACTCAAAACTGACAAGACATTGCACCAAATCATTCTCTAACCTTGGTATGATTT
The DNA here is from genome assembly GCF_002162155.2 of Triticum dicoccoides. Classification (NCBI taxonomy): domain Eukaryota; kingdom Viridiplantae; phylum Streptophyta; class Magnoliopsida; order Poales; family Poaceae; genus Triticum; species Triticum dicoccoides. Next base: position 474,126,999 of record NC_041380.1, read on the forward strand.
CTGGATCGATTACCTTCTGAGAGATTGCATTGAGAAATGCACATAGCTTCACAATGGCTAATCGAACGTTTTCCGGTAGAAGCCCCCTCAATGCAACCGGAAGCAGTTGCGTCATAATCACATGGCAGTCATGAGACTTTAGGTTCTGGAACTTTTTCTCTGCCATGTTTATTATTCCCTTTATATTCGACGAGAAGCCAGACGGTACCTTAATACTAAGCAGGCATTCAAAGAAGATTTCCTTCTCTTCTTTGGTAAGAGCGTAGCTTGCATGACCTTGATGTATGCCGTCTTTTCCGTGCATACGTTGCTGGTCCTCCCGTGCCTTAGGTGTATCTTTTGTCTTCCCATACACGCCCAAGAAGCCAAGCAGGGTCACACAAAGATTCTTCGTCACGTGCATCACGTCGATTGCGGAGCGGACCTCTAGGTCTTTCCAATAGGGCAGGTCCCAAAATATAGATTTCTTCTTCCACATGGGTGCGCGTCCGTCAGCGTCATTCGGAACAGGTTGTCCACCAGGACCCTTTCCAAAGACCACCTTCAAATCCTTGACCATATCATGTACATCAGCACCAGTACGGTGGCGAGGCTTCGTCCGGTGATCCGCCTCACCGGAGAAATGCTTGCCTTTCTTTCTTACGGGATGCCTGCTCGGAAGAAATCGACTATGTCCCAGGTACACATTCTTCTTACAATTAGCCAAATATATACTGTCGGTATCGTCCAAACAGTGCGTGCATGCGCAGTATCCCTTGTTTGTCTGTCCTGAAAGGTTACTGAGAGCAGGCCAATCATTGATGGTCATGAACAGCAATGCCTTTAGGTCAAATTCTCCCCCCATGTGCTCATCCCACGCACGTACACCTGTTCCATTCCACAGTTGTAAGAGTTCTTCAACTAATGGCCTTAGGTACACATCAATGTCGTTGCCGGGTTGCTTAGGGCCTTGGATGAGCACTGGCATCATAATGAACTTCCGCTTCATGCACAACCAAGGAGGAAGGTTATACAAACATAGAGTCACAGGCCAGGTGCTATGGTTGCTGCTCTGCTCCCCAAAAGGATTAATGCCATCTGCGCTTAGACCAAACCATGCGTTCCTTGCGTCATCTGCAAACTCCTTCCCGTACTTTCTTTCGATTTTTCTCCACTACGACCCGTCAGCGGGTACTCTCAACTTTCCGTCTTTCTTACGGTCTTCTTTGTGCCATCGCATCACCTTGTCATGCTCTTTGTTTTGGAACAAACGTTTCAACCGTGGTATTATAAGAGCATACCACATCACCTTGGCAGGAATCTTCTTCCTGGGACGCTCGCCCTCGACATCACCAGGGTCATCGTGGCTGATCTTATAGCGCAATGCACCACATATCGGACAAGCGTTCAAATCCTCGTACTCACGGCGGTAGAGGATGCAATCATTAGGGCATGCATGTATCTTCTGCACCAGACAACCTTCTTTGCTTGGTATGTACTCTCGGGCAATTCGTTGTCCTTTGGAAGCATATCCTTTATCATTACCAGCAACTTTCCAAATCCCTTGTCAGATACACCATTCTCTGCCTTCCATTGCAGCAATTCCAGTGTGGTGCCCAACTTTTTCTTGTCACCTTCGCAATTCGGGTACAACAATTTTTTGTGATCCTCTAACATGCGCTGCAACTTCTTCTTCTCCAAATCACTTGTGCAGTTTCTCTTTGCATCGGCAATGGCCCGACATAGATCATCAACGGGCCCATCCGATGCCTCTTCTTCAGCTTCTTCCCGCATTGCCGGCTCAGCTTCTTCCCGCATTACTGGCTCAGCTTCTTCCCTCATTGTTGTATCATCGTATTCAGGGAACCCATGGCCAGGATAGCTGTCGTCGTCCTCTTCTTCTTCATTGTCTCCATCATAACCCCTCTTTCTCCATGCTTGGTCCAAACATTATAGTGGGGCATGAAACCGGACTCAAACAGGTGGACGTGAATGGTTCTTGACGTAGAGTAATTGCGACCATTCTTACAGCCAGCACATGGACAATGCATAAAACCATCCGCTCGCTTGTTTGCCTCAGCCGCAAGCAGAAAAGTACGCACGCCATTAATGAACTCGGGAGAGCATCGGTCATTGTACATCCATTGCCGGCTCATATTCAATACAGAGCACCGAAAACATCAAATTAATACAATACATAAAGTTCATACATAAAGAGCATACAACACTTCAATGCAACAAACAAATAACTCTCTAGCTAAAGAATTTCAATGCAACAACAAATGCGATCAAGATCGCAACTAAGGTAACAATTGATCCAACAGCATAATGATACCAAGCCTCACTATGAATGGCATATTTTCTAATCTTTCTAATCTTCAAGCGCATTTTATCCATCTTAATCTTGTGATCATCGACGACATCGGCAACATGCAACTCCAATTCCATCTTCTCCCCCTCAATTATTTTCAATTTTTCCTTCAAATCCTCGTTTTCTCTTTCAACTAAATTTAACCTCTCGACAATAGGGTCGGTTGGAATTTCGGGTTCAACTACCTCCTACATACAAATATCTATGTCAACTTGATGGGCATAATTTGTCATAAACACGAAATGCAATGAATAGTTTTAAAAGAGAATATACCACATCCGAATCATAACCCGGACGAGGGCCGACGGGGACGGATATCAAAACCATGGCACTATGCATAACAAACAATGTATGGGTAAGATAATTATACGAGTAACTATATATCCAAATCACACAAACATCATTTTTTATATAAAACTTCATGAACAAGAGGCTCACCACAAGGTGGTGCCGGCGACAGGACGTCGCGAGCGATCGACGGTGGTTACGACGGAGATTTAGAAGGTACTAAGTAAACCACACCTACATATGCAAAACTAAGTGTTATTTTTGACCTCAAATTGCATATAAATCAAATACTAGCACATATATATAATTCCTCCCAAATTACTAAACTCAAAAATCAATCACTATATAAAGCATTGCACGAGCTAATCTAGCAATGAGAGCTGAAATGAAAGAGTTGCTAACCTTTGTGATCATTTGAATGGATGGGGGCCTTCAAATCTTGGGCAAAATGTGTGATGAGCTTGAGAGGAAGAGGGGAAAGAACAAAGAGGAGAGGGGAAAGGGGAAGAACAGAGCGAGCTCGGGTGGACGAAGGGTCTATGTAGGACGACCTTTAGTACCAGTTCGTGATACGACCCGGTACTAAAGGTGCTGGAGGGGCCCCGGACTGACAACATCCTGCCACCACTCACTTTAGTACCGGTTCGTGGCACGAACCGATGCTAAAGGTTCGCCACGAACCGGTACTAATGAGAGCGGCCCGGCTAGCCGTTGGAACCGGCACTAATGTACACATTAGTGCCGGCTCAAATTCAAACCGGCACTAATGTGCTTCACGTTTGACCCTTTTTCTACTAGTGTCTCGAGAGCATAAGTATTCTACGGTGGGTGAACAAATTACTGTTGAGCAATTGACAGAATTGAGCATAGTTATGAGAATATCTAGGTATGATCATGTATATAGGCATCACGTCTGAGACAAGTAGACCGACTCCTGCCTCCATCTACTACTATTACTCCACTCATCGACCGCTATCCAGCATGCATCTAGAGTATTAAGTTAAAAACAGAGTAACGCCTTAAGCAAGATGACATGATGTAGAGGGATAGACTCATGCAATATGAAGAAAACCTCATCTTGTTATCCTCGATGGCAACAATACAATACGTGCCTTGCTGCCCCTACTATCACTGGGAAAGGACACCGCAAGATTGAACCCAAAGCTAAGCACTTCTCCCATTGCAAGAAAGATCAATCTAGTAGGCCAAACCAAACTAATAATTCAAAGAGACTTGCAAAGATAACCAATCATACATAAAAGAATTCAGAGAAGATTCAAATATTATTCATAGATAGACTTGATCATAAACCCACAATTCATCGGTCTCAATAGACACATGCAAAAAGAAGATTACATCGAATAGTTCTCCACAAGAGAGGGGAGAACATTGTATTGAGATCCAAAAAGAGAGAAGAAGCCATCTAGCTACTAACTATGGACCCGTAGGTCTGAGGTAAACTACTCACACTTCACCGGAGGGCTATGGTGTTGATGTAGAAGCCCTCCGTGATCGATGCCCCCTCCGACGGAGCTCCGGAACAGGCCCCAAGATGGGATCTCGTGGATACAGAAAGTTACGGCAGTGGAATTAGGGTTTTGGCTCCGTATCTGACCCTTTAGTACCGAGTTGGAAGTGTCTGCTCTTCCTTCCAACCATGCTTCCCGGCTATGTTTCGTCGTGACCAACATTCTGTATGCCGAGTGAACCGAGAAAATCCTGTTCGTCTCGTGTGTCCATGACCAAAAGTCCTCTATATGCCTGGTGCACAAAGGTATGGAGAGGATGGCCGCAACATCAACTGGTAAGAACACCTCCTGGATAGTAGTCTGATCCCAGCTAGCATCCGGTAAGATCAACTCCCCTACAAGATGTGGAGGGTTTGGGATTCTTCTTGTGATCGGGCTCATGTTGTGAGGCCGAGGGAGCCAGTTGTGTTGCCAAATTTGTGTCGTTTGGCCATCACCAATGCGATGAACCAGGCCTTGTGTCATAGTGTCGCGCCCTTCGAGGATAGCTCGCCACACCTGCGAGGGTGCCGATCCAAGTTCAGCATGCAAAAGGTCACTCGAAGGGAAGTATTTGGCTCGCAAGATCCATGCACTGAGCGACGTAGAGTCTGTCAAAATTCTCCATGCTTGCCGAGCAAGTAAGGCTAGGTTGAAGAGCTCAATATCGTGAAACCCTAGTCTTCCACAAGCCTTGGGTCTGGTCATGGTGCTCCAAGACACCCAGCTTGGTTTTCTTTTTCCTTCCTTACTCCCCCACCAAAACTTGCGAATCAACGAGTTTAGGTGCTCACAAAGGCCACGAGGAAGCTTGAAACAAGACATGGAGAACACTGGAACTGCTTGTGCAACCGATTTTATAAGTATTTCCTTCCCTCCGACAGACAATATTTTCTCCATCCACCCCTTGATTTTATTCATCACACGGTCTTTGAGGAACTTGAAGGCGCCATTCTTACTGTTACCTACATCAGAGGGCAAACCCAAGTACCGCTCCGATAAGGATTCGTTAGTGATGTTCAAGGCACCCTTCACCTCCTGCTTCAAATTGTTAGGACACCCTTTGCTAAAAAATACTGAGGATTTAGACAAATTCACACGTTGCCCTGACGCCATGCAGTAGCGATCAAGCAAGGATGACAACTCATTTGCTCCATCAACATTGGCCTTAACAAACAGCAGGCTATCATCGGCAAAAAGCAAGTGGCTTACCGGCGGGGCCGTTGGAGCTACTTGTATTCCTCTGAGGTGCGATGATTCATTTGTAGTTTTTAAGAGGCACGAAAGGCCCTCCGCTGCTATCAAGAACAAATATGGAGAAATGGGGTCCCCCTGACGGATCCCTCTTGAAGGCATGAATTCCTCAAGCTTTGTACCATTAAAAATGACAGAAAACTTTACCGAGCTCACCATTCTCATGACCAAAGCTACCCACGTTGGTGCAAACCCCAGCTTGAGCATTATAGCTTCCAAATATTCCCACTCAACTCTGTCATATGCTTTCATCATGTCAAGCTTGACTGCGCAGAATCTGTTCCTTTGAGCCTTGTTTCTCTTCATGAAGTGCAAGCATTCATAAGCAGTAATAATATTAACTGTTATCAGCCTTCCCGGCACAAAAGTTGACTGCTCCTCGGATATGATTTCTGGCAGTATAACTTTGAGTCTGTTGGACAGAACCTTGGAAGCAATCTTGTACAGCACATTACAGAGACTAATTGGCCTGAATTGAGTAAGCTGGATTGGATCCTTTACCTTGGGTATTAAGACAAGTATGGTTTAATCACCTTCGGGCTTTCCTCACCCCGTAATATGCGCAGCACCACATCCGTCACTTCGGTCCCACACAGAGCCCAGTGCCTTTGGAAAAAGTGTGTCGGGTATCCATCAGGGCCTGGAGCTTTAGTGGGGTACATTTGGAATAATGCGGTTTTCACCACCTCGGCCGTGTACGGTGCTAGCAGACCCTCATTCATATCTGGAGTCACCTTGGACGAGATAGACTAAAGTACTTCTTCAACCCCAGATGTGCCTTCCGCCGTAAACAGACTCTTATAAAAAGAGTTTGTCAGGCCCGCCATCTCAGAGGGATCATGCATTGTTGATCCATCTCCCCTCGTCAGCATTTTGATTTGGTTCTTTCGGCGTCTCATACTTGCTCTGTGCTAGAAGTACTTGGTGTTTTTGTCCCCGTCCTTGAGCCAGTCGACTCTCGATCTCTGCCGGTGTAAAATTTCCTCCATGTGATACAACTCCACAAGCTTATCAGAAATTTTGACCTCTGCATGTGAAGGCGCCACTCTCTGGGGGTCATTCTGCAAATTTCCCAGGTCTCTTCATAGCTTTTTGATTTCTTTAGTGACTTGACCGATCGTCGCCCCGCTCCACTGTGTCAAGGAGACCGACAGGTTCTGCAGCTTCTTATTTAAATCAGCGACCGTGCCAGCACCCGGCTCTCCTGTCCACAAATGATCAAGAGCCTCCTTGTACTTTGCATGCTTTTCCCAATACAACTCATATCTGAATATTTTCTTGTTGTTTTGCATGGTGGTCCGGGGCTCCAGCTGCAACCTGATCGATGCGTGATCCGATGTTGCTGCTGTCTCGTGGAAGAGCGTTGCATGGGGGAACAGTGCACTCCAGTCATTATTGACCACGGCGCGATCGAGGCGAACCCGGCAGTAGGCCCCTCCTGACGTTTTCTTTTCAAAAGTCCAAGGTCTCCCCTGGTAACCCAGATCCTCAAGCGCACACACATCCAGCGCATCTCTGAACCCGGCCATCTGAGCTTGCCTTCTTTGTCCCGGTCCAACATGCTCATGTGCATATAACACTTCGTTAAAATCACCCAGACACAACCAAGGTAAGGAGCCAAGGATTTTAGAGTATCCCAGGTTTTGTATCTTTCTCCCACTTGAGCTTCGCCATACACACACGTGAGACGCCAATCTGGGCTATTAAGTGAACTAACAGTGGCATCGATGTGGTACTCTGAATAACCTGAAATGTTTATTTTTATTGCATCATTCCAAAACAAACCAAGGCCACCACTACGGCCCGAGCTACCAATAGCATAAGAATGAGTGAACAATAATGTATCAGAAAGGTTCTCGACCCGTGCTTTAGAAATTTGATTCTCCACTATGCATAGCACGGCTGGGGCAAATTGCTTCATTACGTCATGAAGCTCTCGAACTGTCGCGGCTTTGCCCGCACCGCGACAGTTCCAGCATAAGATATTCATTGTGCCCAGCGATCCTCCTCGCGGGAGGTCGCCGATCTTGCATCGTTGGGTTTGTCGAGTGCTCCACCTTTCTTCATGGCAACTTTGTCAGAGTTCGTGCGATGTCTCTTCGGGTCTTGCTTTGGCGGAGGGCTTGTAGACACAGCCGAAGACGGAAGAGGAGGGGGGTCCTGCGAGGACTGCAACTGAACTGGCGTAGCATCGCCTTGGGGATCATCTGGAAGTCATTTGCGATTGCCATCCGCTTCCTACAAAATCCAATCACGATAATTCATGTCATCCGACTCTTGTGCCTTGTTGTTTTCCCTCTCACCGCGACTAGAGCGGCCTCCACGTCGTCCTCCACGACGGCCCCTTCCACGACCCCCTCCTGGGCCAGTCCCGACATTCGTGCTCCAGGACGCCCTAAGGTCCTTGAAGTACAGAGCGAAAGGAGGACGGATGCCATCGCCATGCTCCTTGTACACATGCCCTAGGTGCCCGCAGACCGCGCACCAGTCGGGGAGGAGTTCGTATCTCACGCGGTATATCTGCCTTTTCCCGTCTCGGATCATGGACACGGCATTTTTAGGGGCTTGTGTACATTGATCTTTACCCACACGCGGTAGAAGTTGCCAGCAAAATCTTGCGTGATTGGCTCCGAGAACAAGACTTCGCCAACCCTTGCTGCAAGTGGATTAACAAGATGTGCATACAGGTCCAGGACATCATGGATCTAAATCCATATATTGATGGTGTCTAGGGCGACTTCAGTGGGTTTTGTGATTCCATCATATGGCTCGATCACCACCGCATTACCTCTGAAATTCCACAGGCCATCCTGCATCACGCGTTCCCAGTCACCTAAACAGAAAAATTGCATAGTATAGAGGTTGTCCTCCAAAGGGCGAAACTTCACATCATGGGCCAAGTCCCAGGCAGCACGCATGTTCTTGAAGAATCAGTATTGACTGTACGGCTTGTCGATGTGAACCCTGGCCACCGCCATCCATCTCACAGCTACTGGTGGCGCTTGCTTTTCATCAAAGACGACATCGTCGAGGTCCTCCTCACGAAGCCCTAACTCAGCCATCATCTTCTCCACCTCCGATGCGGTGTTTGACCCAGACGCCTTATCCGCCTTGGATCTCATCCCGCAGCCAATCTTGAACCCTAGTCCGAAAAACAGATCGGACCTTGCGAACCAACCCTAACTCTCCTCTCACCCCTAGGTGTCGATCAAGGCCGGGCAGCGATACCAGATCGCCCCGTGATCAGCCCGAACCAACAACCGAGGGGGATCGGAGGAGGGAAGCAAAGATCTCGACGGCGGCGATAAAATCGCCTCCGGGAGGAAAAACCCTAGCGAGAGGGTGTTCTTGATTCATTCATGAACTCTAGTTTTGCACGTTGCTTGCTGGGCCTAGTCCTGTTTCATGATCCCACTCGAACGGGCCTCGCGACGAGCCGGAGGCCCACCCGCCTTGGCGTGGTCAGCCCGGGCGCGTCCGACATGTCGAGCTCCTCCGGCGCCATGCCGTCCGGCAGCTCCCAGTCGAACAGGCGCACCAGGTTGGCGAGCGCGAGCTCCACGGTCGCCAGCCCGAACTGCATCCCGGGGCAGATCCTCCGCCCGGCCCCGAAGGGTATGAACTCGAAGTGCCCGCCCCTGAAGTCCACCTCGCTCTCCAAGAACCTGAACACACGGAACGGCTAAGAAAATTGACACTTCTGACGGAATACAGTGCCGAGGTTGCTCACCTTTCGGGGAGGAATTCTTCGGGCGCGTGCCAGGAGCCTGGGTCGCGGTTGATGGCCCAGGCGTTGACGAACACCCGCGTGCCCTCGGCGACGTGGTAGCCCAGCACGGCGGCGTCCTGCATGCACTCGCGGGGCAGGAGCAGCGGCACCGGCGGGTGAAGGCGGAGCGTCTCCTTCACGACCGCCTTCAGGTAGGGCGCCGTGGCCGCGCCGAGCGCGTCGGCCTTGGCGATGCCGCCGGCCGATGCGGCGGCGGCGGCGCTGCGCACCTCCTGCTGTAGCCTCCGCATCGCCGCGGGGTTCCTCATCAGCTCCGACATGGCCCATTCCAGCGCGATGTATGTCGTTTCCGTTCCCGCCGCGAACATGTCCTGCAGCGCGTGAGCGAAATCCATAACCACATCGTAGATGATGTGTGGCACAACCATCCTGAATGTTCCCCACCGCTGGAATATGCAGCTCAGCGGCGTGAAATGCTGCTCTGGACCGGGCTCCGGGCAGCATGTGCTCAAGAGCTCCAAATTCGAGCCAAGGCTAAGGGTGTTTGTTTCCAAGGACTTATTGGTTTAGGGACTTAAAAAGGTCCTTATAAGTTCCATCTAAACCAAGCAGGAGAACTTATAGGGACTTAAAGTGGGTATTTGAAACTTATGAAATAAGACTATCAAGGAGGGACTTATAGTTGTAATATAGTCTTTTAGTTCATGTTAAGTCCAAGGAACCAAATAGATAGGGACTTTTTAGGGACTTGAGATTTATATGTTGAGACTCAAAAAGTGTTAGGACTTATGAACCAAACATGACCTAAATAAAGGTGTCTGAGTTCAGAGTTCTGTCATAGGTTCCAGTTTACCACGGGCTGAATATTTTTTGAAGAAATTGTTAGGGTGCAGGTAACTTTGCTGTTACTGTACTAATTATCAGTTACCTGAAATTTCTTTGGCCATCAGTCAAATATATGACCCTCCATGATCCATCCGTTGCTTTGGATTCGGCAAGACGGCAACTGTTGCACGGCCTGCACAGGCCCGTCGCATACTGTTGCATGGCGAACACCTAGCATCAATGGCGGCATCTTCTGCTGCAAGAGGCAACCGTCGCCGATGCTTGCGGGTGGAGCTGCGACGAGTCTGTCTACTCGGTCGTCATTGCTGAAGGTGACCGCAACACGATTCATGTTGCAATCAATGACCAAAAGCTCATGTCGCGCAAACCAGAGGTGACCACAACATGGCCCGTGTTGTAATGAGTGACCGCAACATGGGTCCAGTTGCAACAGTGACCAAAAGTCCATGCTGGAGATGATCACAACGTGGTCTATGTTACAATAGACGACCGTGACATGGTCCATGTTGCAATGATCCGATAGGCTATACGGAACATATCAAATGGCTAGCAAGTGACACTTAGCGTCATTCTAAATGTAAAGTGCGGAAAGAAACTTACATCTAAGTCTAAATAAGATGAGGCGAAGGCAAATTGGATGAAATTATTGATGGAGCTTGTGAAATTGATCGTGCTAGTGAAACTGTTATGGAATTCCTCCTACACTTGTGAGAGCAAGACTACCATGGGCCTCTAGAATACGTGTGAGATGATCGTCATTACTATTTTGTATTTGTGGTGGGAAAATGGTGCGGAAGGAGAAGATTCAAGATGCTACCCAAATTTTCATGGGCGCCGCTATGCATCGGCCGGCGAATGTATTGGAAACATCCGCCGCAAAGTGCTTCGTTCAATCAGCGCCCTGACAGCCGTCGGATCTGACCATCGTTCACGCGTGACCACCTCTTACTTCCTGCAACAACCCTTCTGTTTCGGAAACAGATTCCCCTGTCTGTCATCCTAACACAGCTTTGCCCAGCGCGACGCTTCTTTGACGTTTTCCTGCAACCGGAACTGTGTTTCTGAAACAAGCGTCATGTTGCAATGTTTGACCACTCCTTCTCTAACGTCGGGCGCTCCTACGGCGTTGCAACTCAGGCTATGTTACTGAAGCAAGACCCTTGTTACAGAAAAAAAAACCTTCATGACCGAAACATTTCTTTTCTTTCTGAAATAAAAGACATGTTGCAGAAATCTTTTGAAACAAGTCCCCAGTTGCAGAAAAAAAACCTTCACCACTGAATCGTTTTTTCTTTCTTTCCAAAACTAGTCCCGTGTTGCAGAAATCTACTGAAACAAGACCATGCAAGAAAAAGAAAAAGACTGGCCGCGCGGGCTCCTGCAACTTTAAGTTTATCATAAGCTATGAGCTTCAGAGAAAATCACAGGGAATCCTAGAGAAACTATGAGCTTCAGAGAAAATCACAGAGAATCCTAGGGAAACAATGAGCTCCGGAAATTCGGAAATAATACAAAGATCGTGCAGCTTCAAGTCCCTTTGCATGACATTACCAGTGCTGAAATTATGTAAAAAAAATCCTGCAATAGATCCAAATCCTGCAACCTAACTACACCGGCGACCACTCTCCAACAAACCAGCCATCTCCCTCCTAGTCGCACCGTTCTCGTCATCTCGGTGGTATGGATCTAGCGCCCCGGGGAGAACCGCAATGAACACCTACAGAATCACTAGAAATGCGGGGGAAAGGGAGGGGAGATCTCAGATCCATACCTGCTGGAGTCGACGTCGGCCATCGCGCTGGATAGGCCCCGTCGCCCAACGCCCTGCGCCGCTAGCCCTACCGCCCTCCCAAATCCAGAAGCGTCGCCCTCCCAGTCAATGGAGCTGTCAGTTGCAAGAATGCTGGTTCTGAAACAAGGGTTCTGTTTCATAAAAACCGACGTGCGTGACGCGGAAGCAGGGACACTCTCGTCCAGCCGATCAACAGATGATCCAACGGACAGGGAAACGGCGGACGCGGCGCGCGTGATCGGTCGGGTGAATGTAAGCTTTTCCCAATTTTCATGGGGATTCTTGCTCTCACGGCTAATTATGTTTTTTGCTTCCTCTCCAAATACTTGCATTGGGGGCTAGCGGGTGGATTCGCACACCTTTGGATTTTATGATGCTTAATTAATGTTGATGCATCTTTTGATCATGACTTGCGTAAGTCTACGACTGGGGCTGTCTTCAGGGATGAAAAAGAAATTTTCATTGCACATGGAAACTAGAGAGTTTTTTTTTTTTTTTTGAGGGAAGGAAACTAGAGAGTATATTGGTGTGCGGATGTTCTGATCTTGGGCGCTCAGATTCGCAATGTCCCTTGCGCAAAGTATGAGGTGCAGTCGACTCTGATAAGAACAACTTACCGCCAATAGCGACTTGATGATGTCCCTGCTCAGCTCGAACCCGTCCTGCCCGTGCCCGTGCCCGTCCTCCCGCAGTGCCAGCAGCACGTCCACGAAGTCCTCCTCCTCCTCCATGCCGGCACCGCTCCTCGCCCCCTCGTGTTCAACGACCACCTTTTCCAGCAGCTCGTCCCACCGCCTGAAGTTCCTCCACGCCCTCGCGCCGCCGCCGGACAGCAGCGCGTCCGCCCACGCCAGCGCCGGGAAGTAGTCGCCGACGCAGAACCCGCCCAGCAGCGCCGTGTTCTCCTCGATCAGCTCCCTGAACAGCTCGCTCCTCCCTCCTCCTCCCTCCTCCTCTCTCGACAGCCTAGCCCCCGAGACCACCCGGCAGATCACGTCGTTCGCGAATCGGTACAGCGCCCCGCTCACGTCGACCACGGCGGCGGCGGAAGAAGAAGAAGAAGCGGCGCGGTCGGCGACGGCCTGGACGAGGGCGGCCACCTCCCGCTCTCGCATGGCGCTGTGGCGGCGCGACCGGGCGGCGCTGAGGACGTGCTCGGAGCAGAGCCGGCGGACGTGGCGCCAGTGCTCGCCGTGGGGCGCGAAGACGAGGTCCCGGAAGCCGTAGGTGAGGATCTCGGCGGTGCGGAAGTAGGGGCGCGTGGCGAAGGCGTGGTCGTGCGCCCGCATGAGCTCGGCGGCCGCGGCCGGGGAGGAGGCGACCAGCGCGGGGACCTGGCCGAGGCGGAGCCGCAGGAGGTCGGGCGCGCCGTGGGCGGCGGCGAGCGCGCGCAGGGCGCGGTGTGGGAGCGCGCCCACCTGGTGCAGGTTGCCGATGACGGGCAGGCCGCAAGGAGCCGGAGGGAGGCGCCGCGCATCGGCCCCGCCGTCCTTCTTCCCGAGGCAGAGGAGGCCGGCGAGGAGGAAGGGGAGGAGCAGGAGCAGCGCGGTGAGCTCCATGGATGGTGTTTGACCCTTTCGACGAGCTCTGGAAGCTGACTGTTAATGGCGGTGGCGGTGACGGGCCGGCGGCAGTCAACGTCGCCTTCGCTTTCGGGAGTCGCTTGCTCCTAGTCCTAGGTTTGCAGTGACCTTGGATTGGAATCCCATTTGTATATGCGTCTTCTTTTGGAGCTCTGGCACAGAGGATAGACAATGGAGTATGGACATTGTCGCCATTCGGAGGTCACTGAGAGTGGACTGGCATCTACTGCTTTGTAATGGATTACAAAATGTGCCAGATTAATCGATTGTTTAACGTCAAGGTGCGTCATCTGATGATGATAGGCCGACTAGGTTGACGAGAACGAAAAGAAAAGCCGCCGGTAGGTCAAGTTCTGAGCATGTGCTCATGAGAAGTCCTTTGGAATTATTATGGGTTACGTCAAGATCTAGCAATCCCATTTGGATCTGCAATGATGCAGCTGCATGGTTCTAGTTATATGTGCTCCCTCAGTCCCGAAATACTTGTTGGAGAAATGGATATGAGGGTGTTTGTTTTTAGGAACTTATTGACTTAGAGACTTAAAAAAGTTCCTATAAGTCCCATCTAAACCAAACAGGAGGGACTTATAGGGACTTAAAGTAGGCATTTGAGACTTATGAAATAAGACTCTCAAAGAGGGACTTATAGTTGTAATATGGTCTTATAAAAACTTATAAGTCCCAGAACCAAACAGGTAAGGACTTTTTAGGGACTTGAGACTTATAAGTTGGGACTAAAAAAAGTTCTAGGACTTATGAACCAAACAGGGCCTATATGTAGATGAATTTTAGTTCTAGATACATCCATTTTATCCATTTCTGCGACAAATAATTCCAGATGAATTTTAGTTCGAGATACATTCATTTTATCCATTTCTGCGACAAGTAATTCCGGAATACAGCAGTTCCAGAGAACGACCTCTGTGGCTCACTGCTTTATGTTCAAAAAATGGAAAGAAGGAAATTGTATGTTCAAAACTTGGGTCCTTGGCCATTCTAATTATCTTGCCCAGAGACGTATATATAGTATTAACCGATGTAAGCCCCAAACTTCTTCTGTACCAAAGTCTCAACAATTACAAGGGGCGCCCAGCCGTTTTACCTTCCCAGTCCTACAGTCAAAACCTAAGGAGTTCTATCCGACGAAACAATGGAGATTCTTCCCTTCCCTTCCCAGGTATAAAGCATCGAGGCACCATGACTTGACCAATGTTGCCTTCAAGCGTCTCATGGGCTTGAACCCAGCTGCAACCATCACCAGGTCATGATGTCGAGCGGAACGATTCTGCGCCCCTCGATGATGACCTGAGCGGAATGCCATCGGCGGCAGACCTGAGAGGAATTCCTTCGGCGCCCCGGGGTGACCTGAGAGGAATCCCATCAGCAGCAGACCTGAGAGGAATTCCTTCAGATTCATACGCATCCTCGTCCGCGTGTTTCGGAATTCGGATAGGTAAATTCTGTTGGAGACCTGTCATGCCAACAAGGGATAATGAGAAATTACACATAGGTGTCATTTCAAGTGAAAGAAGAGGATGCTTAAAAAGGTCAGAAAGGGAGGAAATGTAGTCATACCATCCACCATGTCTTTTGTCTTGTGAAGCAGAAACGTCCCAGAAAGGATAGTAACAAAACCACACATTTCCGTGACAATTTGAGTCGGATTTTGACGATCCCAGTCCTGCATGCAGTTATAGTGAAACTAATAAATGATCCCCAGCATTTTCAGTGGAATCAAATAAATGATCGACTGATGCACCACTTGACAATCAGCTTAGCGGATAGAAGATGTGAGGTGTTATTATAATTCAGAAAATCATCATCGTTTAATAGATATTTCTAAATCATGTTGTCAGACATTCATACTTTATCCTATTTTGTCCTGTTGACATAACCACCTCATCCTCACAATGAAGGCAGGATTCCATGAGCATTGCAACTATAGTCCTGGCTCTTGACAACATAAGCTTACTAATTTGAGAATTTTCAAACACAATGATAGGCCGTCTAACCCTTACTATGAGTGGATCTGGTTCAAAGCCCTTACTATAACTGAATTTGGATATCAATCAGCCAGGCAACACCACAGCTAACAGGTTTACTGTAAAACAATCAGCCAGGTAAACTTGAGTGATTGTTGTAGTGATGGCTGCAAGGTTTACTGTGACAAGGCCAAAACCTGAGTGTTCTACGAAACACAAAGATTGCAAGGTTATGGATAGAATATTTTGACACGTGGTACAAAGAATAACTCAGAATTACTTCAATGCATACTAGTGCTAGAAGCTAACTCACTAAAGTACAGATTGACATCTACTCCCTCTGTTCCTAAATATAATAAGTATGTTTTAGCATTTTTCTGATTCGCATGTATCTAGACCCATTTTAATGTGTATGTTCACCCACTACATTGAAATTATCTAAAACATTCCCAAAATAACTAAGATCCCTGGATCGATTTATTTAGTCAATATCGTTGTTTAAGACGGAGAGTAAAGCAAAGCTTGCTGACAATTACATAAGTATATGGAGCTCCAAAGCATTACCTTGAACATTATTACACTAGCCAAAATGGTCAACGAAGTAAACATTGTATAATAAATGGGCGAAACAACTGCAGTATTGAATGTGTCAAGGGCCTGCAGAAGTAAACAATACCAAGCTGAACATAATGTATAACATAATACACACATATAAGATATCAAGTTATCAACATAGCAACAATGCTCTTCAGTCTATGCTACCTGTGGAAATTATTCTCTTAGAACACCCATAACTGCCAACGAACATAAACATCGATCATACCTTGTTCAGATAGTTCATCTGTGTTACTATGCATGCAACCACAACAAGTGTGAAGAACCATGTTTGTGGATAGACTAGCTGATTCATCCCTGAAAACGTCAGCTTCAAGGCTATCCCAAGAGCTTTGACACTCATGACCTGCCAAACCAAACAGAATAGACAGAAACATTAGAATCATGACGGAGTTTTTTTCTACCAACTATCTAAGTATTAAGTGAATACAAAACAAAAATTCATGAGGTGAAAAGCATACCGACAGAGACCCAAAAAGAGAACAGATACCAATATACACCATAATATGTGTCTGACCATACTGTGGGACAAAATGGAATATGAGCACGAAAGCTGCTGTGAGCACAATGGCTGCATAAAGTAGAAATCCTGCAACATAGAAGTTTAAGCCTTAGTATTGTTGATAAATAGTACTCCCTCCGATCCAAATAATGATTCACAGTACTATGCAAGCATATAGAATGCAGAATAAAACCTGGTTCGGTAGCAAGATCCCATACTTCTGCCACAGACTCAATTTCACGTTCCGCAGGGGCATGTAGCACAATTGTTGTCGAACCCACAACACAAAGAATACACCCGAGTACACCAAACATGTGCAGCTTCTCCCGCAAAATGATACGTGCAAGAACAGCACTGTAAGAGAACGTGCCAAAAGTATCAGAACTACTGAAATATAAGCAATACAAGATTTCAGTGTATCAAGTTGTAAATCATATCAAATTTAGTCCGTACCTAATAATTATGCTAAGTGCGCCAAGTGGAGTGACCAAGATAGCAGGGGCAAAAGCGTACGCAGCAAAGTTAGCGATTTCCCCAACAACCACTGGAAATTGTACATCGTTAGTACCACCACATACAGTAATGGAAGCAAAAGACTATGCCGGAACCAAATGTCTCTCCACTGTTTCAAAGGAAATACCTACTTGTTATCAGTCCTATCCACCACAGTGGCTCAAGCAGGTAAGAGTAGCCACCAACACCTGTTCAAATCAACAAAGTAAGCATAGACACTGGAAAAGGTTGAAATGTAGCTGGATGACAGAAGCAACATTTTCAGCACGACATTTGCACGATACGCCACAGATGAAACAAGGAAAATTTAACCTAGGACAGGGCATATGATCATCAACATATGCTGAATTTTATCATTGTTATTTTTGAAGAAAAAAGATATACACTGAAGGTTTAAGGGATTCAAGCTAACAGAAGGGAGTCTATTGCACACATTTTCCCGTTGCTTGCAACAAATAACATGAGTGAGTGAGAATTCATCTCCCTTGTACAGTCAATGACTGTCATATTTCCGAGACACGGATGCTGAACGTGACATTAAAGGTGCAGGAGCAAGGAAGAAATGCAAGGTACATCAAGCCATCAGCCCATCACCACCGTGTCATCTGTTGTGCTAATCATTGATATTGGTGGAACAACATCAAGCAAAGCTCAGGAACCGTCTCAATCGGAGCTCAACAACCAGCCCGATCCCCAATGCGCCTACTGCCCCAAAGTCCTACCTATCCAGGGTCCAGCACAGGCCCCCACCGACAGCGAAAGCGAGATCCGAACCTCGCGCGGCTCCGCGCGGATCTAGGCTAGAGACCCGGCCGGCAGCGCGGCGAGGCGGCGGCGGCACGGGGAAGGCACCGCGCTGCTCGCCAGGCAGCGTGAAAGGAGGCGGGAGCGTGCGGGGCGGAGAGAGAGGGGGGAGGGAAGAGAGGCACCTGCGCGGACGCCGGAGGCGCCGGCCTTCTTGAGGCCCTTCTTCTTGACGATGAAGCTGGCCCCGATGAAGAGGCTGGAGGAGACCGCGAGCAGCAGGCCCTTGATGTTGTCGGCCGACATCCCGGTGTAGGACACCACCCAGCTCCCCAGCCGCTCCCCGCGCATCTCGGAAACGCCGGCGACACCCTAGCCCGTCCTCCTCCTCCTCCCCCTCCTGCGGCGGCCGCGCATGCGAGATCTGGAGAGGCCGCTGCCCGGTCGGTGGGACTGGACTGGGATGGCTTGGCTTGGCTTTCCGCCGCTGTGCTGCTGCTCGGCTGCTTCTGGCCTATGTGAGCTCTACGCGGGGCGGGGGAGTGGGGAGGAGAGGGGAAGGTATCGCGCGCGGGCGGCAGAGGCCGCGGGACAAAAACCACCAAAAGACTGCGGCGACGACGTCGTCGAGAAGGAAGCGGGGGCGAGGGGGAGGGGAACGGGCGGGCGGTCAGTCAGCCAGTCCAGGAGGCGGGCGGGCGTGCGTGGCTCGTGCCGTGCGAGCGAGCTACTCGGTTTTTTGTCCGGAGCGTTGCTATACACACGATCCTTTTCAGCCGATGTTCGCACGATGTGGCAAATCCAACCATCCATGGGTATAACAAAGCAAAGCTTGCCCATCAGATTGTCCATCGTCTCAACGTCGGGCATTTAGTATCGTGCGTCCAGTAGTTCCGTTTTGTCCGCTGCGGGTGCTGCCGTGCTGTGCTGCGGTGTGGCTGGCAGCGGCCGACGGATGTGCGCCGCACGGCTTTTCTTGGGAGCCAAAACGCGACGGATTTCGCAGCTTCTGCTGCCCGGACGGACGGACGGACCGGACACGCGGTCCAGTTCGCTGCACGATTGATTTGCAAAGTAGACGTAAGGTTGGTTTGTGGCGGCCCTAATGCGATTTGCTTTTCCGAGGAAAACACTTTCTTTGGCGCAACGGCGTACCGCAAATAGTTTGGTCACACGCGCCCTGTCATCTTGATTTGATCTGACACGTGTGTTAGAGCACCACTACAGGGACAACGTTTTGGGCTAGTGATTTTTCTTTAAAAGGCTAGTGTTCCACTGTCTTCTTCAATACTATGCGTACAAAAAAATGTTGCAGCACGCTTGCTCTTGCTCCTTTGAAACTGCGCCATGCATCTTGGTGACTAACTTCACTGATTTGATTTTCCAATTTATAGTACAACGGTTTGGCTCCATTGTTTAATCTTTTCACCTCCTGCCAATAGATCTTGGACTTTAATACATCCGTTATAATTTCCTTTTATTTCCCTAATCGGCGCACACTTCTTTGCAGGTAAGTAAATCATCTTTACTGGAGATCAAGCTATTAGGCTATAGGGGAGAACAAATGTCATTCCCTCAAAAAAAAAAAAAGAACAAATGCCATACATGCCATATTGTAACATCAAGTTTGTATAGGTTTGAAAAGTCAAAGTTCCTTTGAAAATTAAAGTATTTATGTGGTTTGTATATAAACAAGTCATTTTAACTAAAGACAATTTGGCAAAATGCGACTAGACACGATCTACAAGATGTAGTTTTTGTGCTCAGGATGAATCCATCAAACGCCTCTTTCTTGACTGCTCTTTGGCATAAAAATTGTGGCGGACGGTTCACATAGCCTTTAATATTACTCATCCGAATACTATCAGCACGTTATTTGGGACGTGGCTTGACGAGATAGATTCTTAAACAACAAGACACATTCGTGGGAGTATGTGCTTTATTATGGGCAGTCTGGAACTGCAAAAATGATTTGGTGTTTAACAGAACAACAAACATTCATTTTTTGCAGGTTATTTTCCAAGCCACTGCGTTGATCCATATGTGGTCGCTACTCACTCCGACGGAGGCCAGGGAGCGTATGGTTACTGGATCTATTTGATGGGAGATGGTAGCATGAGATATTTTCAATCGGTTTGTATGGCGGTTATGTAATAGAATAGACAATTAGTTTTCCTATCTTTCTTATGCCAGCCGGTTGTGTCTTTATTTCTCTTTCTCTGCTCTTTGTGAGCATTTTTCTTTCTTTTGTTTGAGACATGATGACTTGTGTTGAACCTTTTTGCTTATCAATAAGTATGGTTGATACGTCTCCAACGTATCTACTTTTTCAAATATTTTTGCCCTTGTTTCGGACTCTAACTTGCATGATTTGAATGAAACTAATCCGGACTGACGCTGTTTTTAGCAGAATTGCCATGGTGTTATTTTTGTGCAGAAATAAAAGTTTTCGGAATGACCTGAAAATCAACGAAGAATATTTTTGGAATATATAAAAAATACTGATGAAAGAATCAAGGCCAGGGGGCCACACCCTGTCCACGGGGGTGGGGGGTGCGCCTACCCCCTGGGCGCGCCCCCTGCCTCATGGGCCCCCTGGTGCTCCACCGACCTTAACTCCAACTCTGTATATTCACGTTCAGGGAGAAAAAAATCAGAGAGAAGGATTCATCGTGTTTTACGATACGGAGCCACCGCCAAGCCCTAATCTCTCTCGGGAGGGCTGATCTAGAGTCCGTTCGGGCTCCAGAGAGGGGAATCCGTCGCCATCGTCACCATCAACCTTCCTCCATCACCAATTTCATGATGCTCACCGTCGTGCGTGAGTAATATCATTGTAGGCTTGCTGGACGGTGATGGGTTGGATTAGATTTATCATGTAATCGAGTTAGTTTTGTTAGGATTTGATCCCTAGTATCTACTATGTTCTGAGATTGATGTTGCTATGACTTTGCTATGCTTAATGCTTGTCACTAGGGCCCGAGTGACATGATTTCAAATCTGAACCTATTATGCTTTCATGAATATATGTGAGTTCTTGATCCTATCTTGCAAGTCTATAGTCACCTATTATGTGTTATGATCCGTTAACCCCGAAGTGACAATAATCGGGATACTTATCGGTGATGACCGTAGTTTGAGGAGTTCATGTATTCACTAAGTGTTAATGCTTTGTTTCGGTACTCTATTAAAAGTAGGCCTTAATATCCCTTAGTTTCCGATAGGCCCCCGCTGCCATGGGAGGGTAGGACAAAAGATGGCATGCGTGTTCTTTTCCATAAGCACGTATGACTATATTCGGAATACATGCCTACATTACATTGATGAACTGGAGCTAGTTCTGTGTCATCCTATGTTATAACCATTGCATGAGGAATCGCATCCGACATAATTATCCATCACTAATCCATTACCTACGAGCTTTTCACATATTGATCTTTGCTTAATTAGTTTTCCGTTGCCACTGTTACAATCACTACAAAACTACTACCGTTATTTTTGCCACCGTTACCGCTACTATCATATTACTTTGCTACTAAATACTTTGCCGCAGATATTAAGTCTTTCAGGTGCGGTTGAATTGACAACTTAACTGTTAATACTTGAGAATATTTTTTGGCTCCCCTTGTGTCGAATCAATAAATTTGGGTTGAATACTCTATCCTCGAAAACTGTTGCGATCCCCTATACTTGTGGGTTATCAAGACTATTTTCAAGCGCCGTTGCCGGGGAGCATAGCTCTATTCTTTGCGTCACTTGGGATTTATATCTGCTGATCATTATGAAGAACTTGAAAGACAAAAGAACCAAGATTTTTCCCTCAACTACGAGGGGAGGTAAGGAACTGCCATCTAGCTCCGCACTTGATTCACCTTCTGTTTTGAGTAAACTTGCGACACCTACTCCTGCTATTCATTCCGATATGTCGCATGTTATTGATGATGCCACTTCTGCTTTGCATGATACTTATGATGAAACTAGTTCTATGCTTGATAATACTGTGGCACTAGGTGAATTTCTTGATGAACAACTTGCTAGGGCTAGAGAGAATGAAATTATTGAAACTGATAATATTGATGAAAGTGATGATGAAGATTCTCCCCCTAGATATGAATTGCATGTTGTTCCTGAGGGTTATGTTATGGATGAAGAAACTGCTAGAGACTTCTTAGCTTGCAATGATAGATATGATCTTAAGAAATTATTAGCTAAGCTTAAAGAAAAGTCTTTGAATGCTAGAATGAAATATGACCCTGCTTTTGCTACTTCACCTATCTTTATTTCCGATAAGGATTATGATTTCTCTGTTGACCCTAAGTTAATTACTTTGGTTGAATCTAATCCTTTTTATGGCTATGAGTCTAAAACTGTTGTGGCACATCTTACTAAATTAAATGATATAGCCACCCTATTCACTAATGATGAGAAAACTCGCTCTTAATTTATCCTTAAGTTGTTTCCATTCTCATTAAAGTGTGATGCTAAAACATGGTTTAATTCTCTTGATCCTGATTGTGTGCATAGTCCCCAGGATATGATTTATTACTTCTCTGCTAAATATTTCCCTGCTCATAAGAAACAAGCTGCCTTAAGGGAAATATATAATTTTGTGCAAATTGAAGAAGAGAGTCTCCCACAAGCTTGGGGGAGGCTTCTCCAGTTACTTAATGCTTTGCCTGATCATCCTCTCAAGAAAAATGAAATACTTGATTGGACTAACCGATGCTTCCAGAGACCACCTGGATAGTTTTGCTGGTTGTGTTTTCAGGGAAATAATTGTTGATAAAGTTGAATTGCTATTGACTAATATGTTGAGTAATGAAATGATTGGACACTTCCTGAACCAACTCCGAAGAAAAGGGGTATTCTGTTTCTCAGTCCTGAAGATATGCAAGAGGCAAAGAAATCTATGAAAGAAAAAGGTATTAAAGCTGAATATGTTAAGAATTTACCACCTATTGAAGAAATACATGGTATTGATAACCCGACACGGGTAGTAAAGGTAAATTCTCTCTATAGATTTGATAAATGTGAAATCCCATCTACTAAGTTTGCTAGCCAATGCTTGGACGAGTTTGATAATTTTATGGTTAAATAAGAAGACTTCAATGCTTATGTTGGTAGACAATTGAAACGTAATACTTATATGATTGAACACTTGAGTGATTATATGTCTAGAGTTAAAGGTGAACTTAAACTTATTAGTAAACATGCTTCTATGGTTACCACTCAAGTAGAACAAGTACTTAAAGCTCAGAATGATTTGCTCAATTAATTGAATAATAAGAAAAATGATAATGTTGTTAGAGTTATGACTAGAGGGGGTAAAATGACTCAGAAACCTTTGTATCCTGAGGGCCACCCTAAGAGAATTGAGCAAGATTCTCAGAGAACTAATGTTGATGCACCTAGTTCTTCTAAGAAGAAGAAAAAGAAAAATGATAGAACCTTGCATGCTTCTAGTGAACCTGCTGTTGACACACCTGAGAATCCCAATGATATTTCTATTTCTGATGGCGAAACATAATCTGGCAATGAGACTAGGAGTACCAACTATACCATGCTCCATTAAAAGAAACTATGTTAAAACTGCCTTATGTGATCTTGGAGCCGGTGTTAGTGTTATACCTCTCTCTTTATATCGTAGACTTGATTTGAATAAGTTGACACCTACTGAAATATCTTTGCAAATGGCTAATAAATCGACTGCTATACCTGTCGGTATTTGTGAGGATGTGCCTGTTGTGGTTGCAAACATTACTATTTTAATGGACTTTGTTATTCCTGATATTCCCGAGGACGATAATATGTCTATTATTCTTGGTAGACCCTTTTTAAATACTGCAGGGGCTGTTATTGATTGCAACAAAGGCAATGCCACTTTTCATGTTAATGGTAAAGAGCATGCGGTACACTTTCCAAGGAAACAACCTCAAGTCCACAATATCAATTCTATTGGAAAAATTTCAACAATTACTATTGGAGGTTTTGAATTTCCTCTTCCTACTGTCAGAAGAAATATGATATTCTTATTGTTGGGGATGTGCATATTCCATTGAGGTAACCTAGTGTTATTCGAAAATTCTCCGGTTTCATATTATTCGAAATGAGTTTGTTAACAAGACTTGATCAACCTTATTAGTGGATTCCTTTTCATGAGCATGAGATGGATGAAGTTAGAAAGCACAACTCTCTGTACCCTCCATTTACTTTCTGTTATTTAGTTTAAATAAAGCAAAAATAGTATTTTCTGTCTGTTTTCTGAATTATCCTTGCAATAAAAAATACCCCGAAAATAAAAGTTCTCCAAATGTCCTGAAAATTTAATATGATTTTTTTGAAATATTTAAGAATTATTGGCACTGAGAACACACCAGGGGACCTCACCATGTGCCCACGAGGGTGGAGGGCGCGCCCTGCCTCGTGGACCCCATGTGGGCCCCCTCCACTTATTCTTGCACCCAAACACTTTGCCTTCCTCCAGAAAAAATCATCCACCAGCTCAAACCCGAGTTCTAGCTCATCTTGCTGCCATTTTCGATCTCCTTGCTTAAAGCTCCATTCACAAAACTTCTTTGGGGGATTGTTCTTCGGTATGTGACTCCTTCAATGATCCAATTAGTTTTTGTTCTAGTGCTTTATTTGCTGTAAATTTTTGCTGCTTAGCTGACCCAGTTCTTGAGCTTGCATGTCAAATTTATGTGGTCAAAAGCAGTTTTAATGCATGATATGGCCTCTAGGCACTTGTGGGAGTAGTTGCTATCAATTTTGTTGAGTTTGGTTCACTTTTATTTTGAGTCACTAAAAATCTTAGAATTTTTCAGAGGAAGAAATATGTTTAGGAAAATGTACCAAGGTGGTTCCTCAAGGAAGCAAGGACCCAGGCCCGCGATACGTGAGCCGGACTAAGAACTACCAAGAGAAGCTCAAGTGCGGCCTTGTGAATGGTCGTCAGAAGATTTTATTGTCCAAGCAGGAATTAAGGAGGAATTTGACGTGTATGTGCGTAACGCTGAACTTGAGGGCTTCGTGTTAGATAAGTGCCCCCAATATTATCACTTAACTGATTTTTTTGTGAGAAGATTTAAATTTACATTATCACGCAATGCTCACACTGTCCTATTTGATCTCTATGATAAATCTTATACCATGGACTTAGAAGATTTTAATACTACTTGTAAACTCCCGCAGTGGGGTAGTGTTAGTGAACCTCACAAATTTGAATTTAAAGAATTTCTTGCTAGTATCATTACGGGGGAATCTAGAGAAATAACACAAGCTATCACAGGGAGCATTCATTTTCCTGCCATACATTATTTTGCTCTCTTCGTGAGAAGATGCATTAACGTTAAAGATGAGGCTTGCCACATGTGCGTTCCAGATCTTAGTGTCCTCAAGAGTGCGGTATTGGGTGATAGGCAATACAACTTGGGGGCTATTGTTGCACGTAGGTTGCATCTTAATAGTTTAACTAGAGACTTGTTTGGCGGAATTTATGCAACTCGTGTAGCTAATTTTCTTGAGATGCCCATACATGAGAATGATATTGACACTACAAAAAAATACACTTCCATGATGATACGTGTTTGTCACAGTAGGTCGCGTTTTTTGTCATGCATGTACATCCAGGATAAATTTATGACAGAATCAAGATAGTCATACATGTGCTGTCATAGAAGTGTTCCATGACATTACCAAAATTATCATCACGGAAGTGTCCACTTCCATGACGATAAATCGCGTGTCACAGAAGTGCTTTCGTCAAGGGTGACCGACACATGGCATCCACCGTAACGGAACGCCGTTAAGCTATCAGGGCGGGTTTTGGATCCGATAACCCGTTAACAGCCCCGACCAATGGGGATTTTCCACGTGTAAAATCATCATTGGCTGGAGGAAACACGTGTCGGCTCACCGTTGGGACATATGTCATCCGCTCATTGGACCGAAGGCGCCTATGATACGGTGACACATGGCATGGCCCAACAGAGGCCCATTCATGTGAAAATGCCGGCCCGTTTAACTTGGTCAAAAGGTGGCGGGCCGGCCTACGGAAAGCCTGTTAACGGCATGTTCGCATATAGCCCATTTACGACCCGCTAACCCAGGGCCCGTTACGCCCTTTCCAAATTAGGCCCAGTAGCGTCATCTGGGCCGTCCAATATGATTCAGCCCGTTTTAACTTCCAACCCATGTGTGGCCCATGACTTCTTTCGGCCCATATGAGGACCTTTGTAACTCTTGGCCCATTAATGGCCCATGGTGAAACTGGACCGTAATGAAGAGTGTATCACTTTATACCCATTAACGACCCGGTATTCCATTGGGCCGTTTCCAGCCCAAGTTATCTTTCGGCCTTCTCAGGGCCCATTGATTCTTGGGCTCATTTGCAGCAATTGGTTACATACGGCCCGTTACTGTCATTTTCTGCTTGTGGGCCAAATTCAGCCCGTCGTTACAGTCGGCCTGTTTGCGGACCGTTAATACGTTGGGCCGTTTTCATGTAAAAAAAACCGTTGGGCTGTTTTCATAGAGTTATCAAATACGGCCTATTAATGACCCGTTATGGTCCACGAATAGTACGGCACATGATTGGCGAAATGATGATACGCCCCGTAGAAGGCCCATGGATCCTACGGCCCGTAGACGGCCCATGGATCGTACGACCCGTAGAAGGCCCATGGACCCTATGGCCCGTAGAAGGCCCATGGACCCTAGGCCCGTATAGAAGGCCGCTGGATCCTACGACCGGACGAAGGCCCATGGATCATACGGCCCGTAGAAGGCCCATGATTATTTTTGCCTAGTTACCAAAAATAGGCTATTGTGGCCACTAGAAAAAAACAGAAAAAGAACTACAGTGACTACAAGCAAACAACTAAACAAGACAATAAGGAAATAAATAAGCAAGCAATTAACGCTAGCCTATTACCACTATTACACATATTACATCCACTGGGCATCAAAGTTCGTCACCAGTGCAAATATAGGGAACAAAGCAGCACATTACATACACTAGCTGTCAAAATTGGCCACCAGTGCAAATAAAATGCGGCAGCAAAACAAGAGCATAACTGAAACAATTTCAGAAAAGCTCAAGAAACATTATCCTGGGTATCCACCATGCTGGCAATAAGCTTAGCAAGCTAATTAGTTTTGTCTTGTTTGGCGCTAAAATCCTCCAACGCTTGCTGTTGCACCAGAAAGTATGCATCTGAATGCTCCAGGGACTTCTGCAGTCCTTCCGCTTCTTGTCGCAGCACAACTGATCGATGTCTTTCAGCTTGTAGTTGAGACTCAAGAAACCGAACTGATTCAGACAGTGAGTTTGAATAGCTTGTGCAAGCGGTAGTGGCCAGTAACTCGAACACTAAACCAAGACAGGACTTTGGGGTTGTCTCGTTGTCTTCAAGATAGTCTTCCTTAGCTGTTTTATCAGCTTTGTTGGAGACCAACAAGGATGTGTTACTATCCTGAACCTTATCTACATTACTTCCTTTACCATTGCTTAATAAGGCACTCTTCCCCAATATTCTGTCAGCATTCTAAAAGAAGAAACAAGCAGACATATGACAAGTTTAGTATGTACTAGTATATGAAACTCATTTCGACGAACCAGTTCATTAGTAAGGTGGACAGGGTTAAACTATCAAGTCTTCTATTGCCAAGTACTAGTACATAATAAAAGCATCAAACAAACAATATCTATGTCCTATGGTCACTGCATTGTCTTGCCAAATCAAAATAGAGACACGGTTCAAATCATATCAGTTCAAGACAAAGCAGCAGTGAAAGAATACAAAGCGTGGGAAACTACATGGCACAACAAGATTTTAGATGGGTGCCACGGGTCTACATGTACAACAACACTATTGGCTCTATTGTGATGCTAGTATTGTGCATGATATGAAAGTCAACTGTATACACAATTGAAATTGAAATCAACAGAGCTATTGATAATAGCAAACCTGTTAAAGAGACATGCGTGAACATACCTGCTGTATCATTGGAGTTTCGATTGGATCCTTCAATTTAAAGATAAGTTTGTATGAGTAAATACAGTGATACAAGAGCAAAGCAATCATAGTTAAAAAAGGCGTGCATAAGCGAGCGCTTAAGCGCACCTAGGCTCTAGGCGTTGGCAAAATGCATTGCACATAACTACGCATAATCTGTGCATAACTGCGCTTAAGTATGCACTTTGGTCAGTAAAGCGCAAGGCGGTGGCAAAACGCACAATTAACGCCTAGCGCTTTTTTGAACTATGATAGCAATGGAATCTTAAATTAGAACATCTTTTCTTCAGGTTTAGGCACTTGTTCTACATGAACAGAGTACAGTAAGACGAAAGAATATAATACTTAAAAATAGAAAATGAGCTCATAGACCTTACCACATTCTTGGTTCGGGACCAGTACAAAACAAGGCGTTCCCAGTCATCGTCCAGTAAATGTGTCTCAGGAGAACGTAAGGGAATTTGATGAGTTTGTTTGCCGGTGAAGTACGTTTTCTTCAGGTAATTCCGATACTGCCACCAAGCATTCTTGAAGATAGCAGAGGTATTAGCACAGATTACCTCATCCTGAGTTTCCAAACTGGTCTTTCTCTATAGAGAAAAATGGGAAAATTTGCTATATTATAACCATCATGGAGGTAGGATGTATGGGACGAAGCAAAGTAATTGCCATGAATAACATTACTTACACATAACTCCTGGACAAACATCTGCAACTGGCATTTTCCTTCATCTTCAGTATAATATTTCCAAGATGGGAAGATACGCACATACGATTTAACAACATCAAATGCGATAGATGCTAAACTATGACTAGCTGGTTGTGCTTCCTCCACAGGAATAGGCGTACTAACTGGTGGAGTTGGGGTTCGCCGTGATAGTACTAGCCCTTTGGACACTGGAGCTACCTTACTAACTGCTTTTGTTTGGGAGCTCTGTGGTGGAGATGGTGTTGTGTCAACAGGAACTGGGTTACTATCGGCTGGGGTTGGGGTTAGATTGGGTGAAGCTGGTTCTCTGTCCATCGCAGTAGGGGTACAATCTGCGAGAGTTTGGGTTATGTGTGGTAGGGCTGGTTCTTGTGCATGTACAACCGGGGTGCTATCTCCACCAAGAGGTAGCACTATTTTATTTGAAGACCGTGTTTTTAGTCCGCTAGATACTGGCATCACCCGCTCCAATTCAAATGGCTGATAAACAGGAAACATAGTTGAATGTACAAACATTGTATGAGAGACAGATGCAATAGATAGTGTGGAAAAAAGAGGGCATGAAATAGTTGACATGTATATTGTTTAACTAAAACGGATAGCATGACATAATTTCACATATATGATGTCTATCTAAACTGGATAGCATAGCATAACATAATTCAAAGATATGATGAATAACTAAACATGATCGCATGACATAATTCACCTACACGTTATCTAAGTAATCAGGATCACATCATTTAATTCACATATGTGATTTATATGCTAAACAGAGAGCATTCGATATGATGTTTGAACTAAAAACATGGTGTTGAATATTATGTATATGATGTCTAAACCATGCAATGCAAGACACTGTATGCATGATATGAGCAGTATAACCATGCCAAGTTAGAGCATACACCTCAGTGGGGGAATATGACTGGTCATCTGTCTCTGAATCCATCTCTAAGGAGCTATCAGGACCCAACAAGAGATCTGCTTCGACAGGTAGCACTGTCTGCTCTGAAGGCCTTGTTTTCACTCCAGATTTTTCAACCTCCCACCCAAATGACTAATTCACAGGAAGAGTAGTTTAATGTACAAACATTGTCGACAAATGGAAATGTAATGAAGAAAAGGATGAGCAAGATATCATTCAAATATATGATGCCTGGTTAAACAGGATGGCATTGCACATTTCACATATATCATGGCTGGCTAAAAGACATGAGACTGCATAATTCCCATATATGATATAGAAACTAAACAAGTGAGAACATGTCTAAACTAAGCAGATGACATATATGATGTCAAAAGTAGGCACTGCAAGGCAACATATGCATGATATGACTAACATCATCATGCCAAGGTAGAGCAAACACCTTGGGGATAAATAGGAGTGGTCAACGGCGTCTAAATCCGCCTCAGAACAGATATCTTCCTCTGAATTACAATCTGGAGAGGGGTGGGGAGGGTTTGCCATTGAACCCACCATGGAGCGATGTCTGCATGACATTGTATTTCCGCGCAAAACTCTTCTTTTTTTCTCTACATGTTCAGCATGACTGTGTACAATATCTGACATGCATATGAAAAAAATATGGTGAGATTATGTAAGGAGAGCATGCAGAAATTTAGAGTGATGGTAACAACCAGTGGATCGACGTTTTTCCGTTGAACCAAAATAGCCCTAATGGATCGACGTGAATGTATAGTAATAAGTGATGCAACAAGTGTGCAACCTCTTTGCCGTAGCCGTGTCGACCTCAGCATCATTGGGTTGGTCGCTGAAGTAGTTGAGGCAGAGGTGGCTGTCGGAGGTGTGGAGGAAGATCTCAGGAATCTGTAGATGGCGTCCAGGGCACTACTCTGTTGTGATGGATCGTTCTGTCGTTGGAGCAGCTCCGGTGAGCCGTAAGACGTCAAGGCTAAAGCAGCACAAGACAGACATCATCAATCTCAAGTGGGATTCTAATAGCATCTCCAATAGATGATGTAAAATGGATGTAAAAGTAACATCACCAAAAACCACCTGACTACAACAGATGAGGTAAAAACTGTTGACTCTGAACTTAACTGTCGAAACTGAAATTTATTGTGGAATCTGAATGCTACTGTCGAAACTGAACGCAATGGTAGCAGAGAGGCACTTGACATGTAGTTTAGGGAGGGTCTGCAGTTCATCTTCAACCTGCACCCCCCTGAGCCGCCAGCCACCACCGGCCGAACCGCTGGCCCCAGCACCGCCTCGCCGCCCCGAAACAACTCGCCACCGCCGCCCCGGCCAGCCCTCTAGGCCCCCCCGCCCCCACCCTGAACCCTAAGATAGATAGTGGGGTACCTCTCCGGCGAGCCCCCGTCCCCGCTGCGGGTGGTTCTTCCTTAACTCCGACGAGCCCCCCCAACCACTGAAAATCGACTGACCTAAAAGTCGATTCAGTCGCCTGAAGTGTGGCTTAATCGGAGCAAAGCAGCAGCGCGAGCGAGGGGGAGAGCAGCAGCAGCAGCTGGGCGAGCGAGCGATCGAGCGAGAGCCGGAGCAGCAGCAGCAACGCGAGTGAGCGAGCGAGAGCCGCAACAGCAGCAGATCCGACTAGTATGGACACCGCCGCCGAAGGGGCCTCGCACTGGGGGAGAGCCGCCATGGAGATGTCGCCCGCGACGCCAGCTTCAAGGTAGCCGCTCCATGGGGGTGCGGGATGGAGCACCGTCGGCGCCGGGAGGTCGAGTTAAGGAGAAGGTGCGATGCGATGAGTGTACAACCTCTTTGGTGGCGCCGAGGAGGCCTCGGCTACATCCGAGGAGTTGGTGAGGAAGCTGCTGTTTCGGTGGAGCAGGTTAAGGCGACGCTATGGGGATGGAGCAGCTGCGATAGACGAGGCGATCGTCGGAGCAGCTCCTTGGAGGTGGAGGATGGGGCGGCTGAACCGGCGGGACGGTGAGATGGACGAGGATCCTCATCCAGGGAGGTGGACGAGGGATGTCGAGCTGTTGCGGTGGACGATGTCGTCGGGGAAGAGGCTCCGGCTAGGCAGCGGTGATGTGGCGGACGGAGGAGGGTGGGGTTTCGCGGCTGGAGCGGAGAGGTTATGGCGGCCTGGGATTTCGAATGGCGAAAAGGGGGCGATGGGAGGGGGTGAAGCATGACATAGGGACGCGCTTGTCCAAAATGTAGGGTGTGTTACAAAAGTACCCCCACCGATTTGAACTAGCGGCCCTTTCGGCTCGGGGTTAGAAGGGGGATTTCACGTGTCGGGATTTGGCAGCTGGAGGGAGTTTTCGCGCGTGTTGTAATTTCGGGATAGCAAGGCGCGGGTTGTGAAGGCACCAGTTTTGGGAGCACGATATCTGAATTTTCGGGATATAACAAGACACGGGTTGAATTTTAGGGACAAGCCTAACGTGTAGTAATATTGTACTTGTACGTATCAAATCAATTCGCACTTCCCTCAACCAAAAAGAAAACGAAAAAATAAAACTATTCACACCACACAAAGAGAGAGTCTTGCCCCGTTTTACTATACAAATGCTATTCAAAGCTACTCCCTCGTTCCATCTATATAGGGCCTAATGCGTTTTTCAATGCTAACTTTGACCAAATATTAGAGCAATGATATATGACATGCAACTTACACAAAACACACTGTTAAATTTATCTGTGAAATGTTCTTTCAATGATATAATTTTCACATTGTGCATGTCATGTACTATTAATCTTGTCAATAGTCAAAGGTGGTCTTAAAAATCTCATTATGCCCTATATAGATGGAAGGAGGGAGTATGAATCCATGTTATGTCCGATTAAATTTTTTCGCTTGCTGTATAATGCATGTAACCTACTCATACCAACATTTTAGTGCATTCCAAATGTCTATACTACCACTGCAATTCGAACTAAATTTGAATTCGTTTCTCTATTTCCATAAGGGCCTCTTTGATTCGTAGGATTTCCAAAACGCGGGAATAGTAAAAACATGGGATTAGAGTGGAATGTCGTCTTTAATCCTACAAGATTGTACGAGTGTTTGATTGTTCATAGAAAAAACGTAGGATTCTTTCAAAAAGGTTTGAGTGGATGTGAAGTTTCCCATGAAATCTAGTGCAAATGAATCCTATGGAAAAATTTCTATGGTTTACAATCCTACGAATCAAACAACCAAAATAGGAAAAATTCCTAAGGATTAGAATCCTCCTAAATTCCTTTGAGAATCCTTTGAATCAAAGAAACCCTAAGAATCTACAATCATGATTGTTGCCAACTTCAACCATCATAGTTTCCTTGCTACCCACCAGATATAAATCGGACGGCCTATAATGCAGGATAGCAGGCACACCATCATCAACAACTCCGTTTTTTATAAGAGTAGAGATAAAATATATTAAATGTAGTATAACATGTTCATAACCACACCATGTGTATCACCGTTATATATATTCACACATGCGTCAGTTTGAAACACTATGATAAATTCTTCAAATATCCAAATTCGCTTTTTATAATGAAGTATATATGATCTCTATTCGTCTTTTACACCCACACAACCCTCTTATCTTTGTAGCTAGCGCTAACTTTCTCTTGTGCATGCACACGCCTGCATCCCTCTCACCCTCCCTCAGCATTCTCTAGCTCCATCGCGCAAATTCGTCTTTTCACTTTAGGTCGTTCACCCACGGTGTGTGTAGGCCCCCCAGCTCCTTCTTTACGGCACACATCGATCGATATGCCTCTCTAGCCAGGTGTTCCTAGCACAAACACAAGCTTCCCCTCTTCTCTTGTCACAGTCCATGCCTCACTCCCACCACTCTATTCATCGTTCTCGTACTCGCACACTCCTCCCCCTCGATATAGTATGCCTCTCGTACCACCTCCTACATGCATCCCTCTCTCTCTATCCTTCTCCTCGTGCCTCATTTGCTTCTAACACACACATGCATGTATACCAACCGATCTCTCAACATATACCTAGATCGACTTTAACTACCCCCCCATCGATCGACGTACCTCACAAGTTATGTCTCTTCTTTCTCTAACAAAGGGCGATTGATCTTCCTATGTAGTTACGTCTGCTTACCACAGCCACATCGTCCCCCCTCATCATTCGTGCATGCCTCCTGACCCGTCTCTCACACGCACGTGCACAGACAACAAGCAACCATCTCCTCTCTTATTGATATTGTGGGCGTGCCCTCCATTTGTCTAGCAAGCCTATCCCACCATTTGTTAGAAGCAACTCCACTACCACCCCCTCCAACACTCTAGCTCTGTCTCTCTCCCAAGCTTATTCCTCTCCTGCACATATGCATGGATGCCGATCGATCTCCCTTAATACATGAGCCAGATCGATCTCCTTAATACATGAGGTAGGCCTCTCTCCTCCTCCACACATATACCAGCCATTGTACCTCTATAGTTAATTGGGACTCCCTCTTCCCCCACCACACACCGATAGTCGAGCGCTACAGGTAGGTATCCATGCCACAGAGACAAACTGCACATGTCCCATCTCACATTCCAGTAGGCCAGCCACTCTATATCTTTGACGTGGGCACACACAAATTCGATGGCACTCTTTATCGATCGCGCGCGCGCACACACACACACACACATCATCCCTCTCTTCGATTCTATGGACACCTCAAGATGCATTTGTATGAGTAGTTTATCTTGTGAGAGAAAAGATTGAACGAGGGAAGGACTTATTTGCGAACGTGGAGAGATGTGTGGGTATATTTTTGCAAAATTGCCATAGTTTCTTTCCTATCCGTTAGATATAAATCCGACAGCCTATATTGCAGGATGGCACGCACACCATCATCACCAACTCTGTTTTCTACTCCCTCCGTCCGAAAATACTTGTCATCAAAATGGATAAAAAGAGATGTATCTAAAACTAAAATACGTCTAGATACATTTCCTTTTATCCATTTTGATGACAAGTATTCCCGGACGGAGGGAGTATTTATCTTTTTAGAGACTTCAACAAGTGACTATGACCGGACCTTACCAACATACTCAAAAAAGTAGTCCATAATTTTGATGTTGCCCTCTTTTCTTGGCAGTGCAGTGCCATCTGGATACCTCATAAATAAATAAAGTACTACATGATACTAATATATGATACATGGCGCAGGAGTACTAAGTATTATTAATACAGTTTTGCTAGAACTCATGTAGATGAGATATAATTTGGTCTCATTCATCTTTTATAGCCATTGGATGTGATGCTATATAAGATGCGTGTGTGCTGACATGGGTTGTATTTGTTCTTGTGCAACGAACTGACCACTGCATGTCATGTTTGATAGTCTCAAGTCATTAAAAGCATACAAGCCCCACATCTCTTCTTGGTTGATTCCTCTATTTATGTCAAAAAATAAGAAACAACGTGAGAGTTAATGCACCACGCCTATGTGTTTACTATTTGGTTTTCATAAGATGACTTAATACTCACCTAGACGGAGGGAGTATTCGATTTGATAGCGGGCGGCGCAGTTCCCGATGCGGCTTTAATGCAGACGAGGGAGGGAGTAGCGGTTCCTGATATGTTGAACGACCAATGCATCCACCTTCAATTAATGCATGAGGGAAGTAATGGGAGGAGGTCCGGGAAAAGAGGCTGCACGATGTGAATGCAACACAGTTTGCCCTTATTGCCCTCATATAAAGGCGCCCCTCCATTCCAATGCATCTACCACATCGTACGCACCTAAGCATGTGCCTAAGCACCTACACTAAGCGCAAAAGAGATCACTCCAGACCCATGGCGGCGATGCTAGTGAGCGGCCAGCGGCTGCGCCAGATGGTCCACGACGCCGGCCTGTGGCATGGCGCCGAGGATCGTCTCCAGACGGTGTTGGAGACCGGCTGGTGGATGGCCGCCTTCGACGCCAACTACGACTCTCAGTTGGACCAGATGATCGTTGCCACCAGCAACAAGTTCACCATCCTCAAGAAGCTCGCAGACGAAATCGCCGTACTCCTCCAGCCCGCGTGCCCGGGCTCCTCATTGTCTGCCACCGTAATCAGCCTCCATGGCCGGAACCTCTTTCAAGCACTGGTGGCCCTGCGACTGCCCGCCGACACCACGAAGAATGTCCACCTGGAGGCCGCGCTTGCCGTGAGGCGCCTCGCCCTGCAAGAATTCGTCGACCTACACATCCACATGTACGAGGAAATCGTGTACATAGGTATCTACACGGCCAGTGAGGACGCTACGCCGTTGGCCTTCCTCAACCGGTTGGAAGCCTTGGATGCCTTTGTTGAGAAGCACCTCAGCCTCGCCACAAAAGCCGCCGCTCCTTAGCCGCCGGTTGGTGGCCCAGCGCACTAAGTTGAGGAGGAGGAGGTCGTAGGTTCGTGGATCCATCTTTCTTCTTGCCTTCTGTAACCACCACTGCGATCGCATCATCGTGGCCTTAATTCTTATTGTGCTGTTGCATTCTCGTTCCAGTCAATACCAACATGTGCGATCCCTTTGCTTAATTATATGCATCACTGTAACTAGTACTCCATCCGTCAATTTATAAGTTGCGCTTACCTTTTCCATCAACTTCGTGCAACGCGCGGGCATCTTGCTAGAAACACTAGAATATGTCTATATAATCCGTATGTGATAGTCCATTTGAAATCTCAAAAAAGACAAATATTTAGGTACGGAGGGAGTAATATATTAGGAGTATATGAAAACAATAGTGAATTCTTTCAAGTTTGTGAACAAATACTACTATTCTACTACTTTGGATCCGTCGCAACGCATGGGCACATTGCTGGTAAAAGGAAAAGGCATGTCGCATTCGCGTCGCACCCCCACACGCTCGGGAATCGGGAGTACAACACGGCCCGTCCGGCACGACACATAGCTTAGGGAAGCGTGTTGCCTAGCATTTTCACTTTCATGTGGGACCGCCGTTGAGCAAACCGACACCCCGTCCGCCGCCGGGTTGGAAAACAGAAACGAGGGGAAGATCTAGCTATAGCACGGAAGCCAAGAAATTTGGTGTCATACGGGGCTCGTTGATAGAGTAGGAGCATTCCGTACTAGTACTACTCCTACTAGTACCAAGTTTGTACTCCTAATACTATATTACTAGTACTACCACTATACAACTAGTAGGTACGTGCACGACACAATATCGTAGGAACAAAAAACGGGAAGATCTTGTTTTGGGTGATTTATCTTTTTTTCAATCAACGTAGTATGAATAATATGATGTGGGGGGCACCCATGAAGCTTATGTGGCTTGGTTGCATGGCTACAAAAGGTTAGAGAAAAATAAATAGATAATGTGTTTAGAGTGCACTCCACTAAATAGATATATATATACTTTGGATCCATTGCAATGGACCGGCACATCTATATCTATACCCCCTATATAGTGTGTGAAAAACTTTGAAAGTTGGTCATTGGATGAAGCCAATCCGACGATACAAAGATGGCAAATCCGAGCACTATTGGCCGCTGGATATCATCCACCAGATTCTGCCACATGTATAATCTAGAAGACTCCATGGTTGAACTTAATTCATGAATAAGGGCCTCTTTGATTCATAGGATTGCAGAAACACAGGAATAGGAAAAAAGTAGGATTGGAATGGCATGTTCATTGGATCCCTATAGGATTTGAGTTTGTTTGATTGTGTCACATGAAAAACAAAGAATTTCTTTCAAGAGGTTGGAGTGCATGTTAGAATTCCTGTGAAACGTAGTACAAATGAATCCTCAGGAAAATATTCTGCATGATTCAATCCTACGAATCAAACGACCAACGTAGGAAAAATTCCTAAGGATTCTAATCCTTCAAAGATCTTATGAAAATCCTTTGAATCAAACATACCTTAACTTTGCCACAACTAAGCTTAGGCAAAGTTATTAGTTCTTCAAGACGAGAGAAACAAGTTGGCAAGCCTAAGGGAATCTTGCCACATTTTTTGTGTGTATGTCATGTGGGGCCTTTATGTGGCTTGCCTAAGGTGTGGCTTGAACCAAACACTCACCCAAGTTAATCAAACTTGCCTAACCTTACATTCCACCAGATTTTTGCCACATGTTAGAATCCAGAAAGCTCCACATGTAGAAGCATAATGCACAAACCACCAGAATCTCATGCGTGCAATGCACGTGTACCTTACTAGTACTAGTAGTTGGTAGTAGTAAGAAACAAATTCTAGTTTTGGCACGAGCTCATACTGCGGGAGCACCACAAGGCCTGCCGCAGGAGTTACATTTCCCTCTCGGGGCCACGGGACTGAACTTCAGTGGCTTAGTGCCCGGCCTATGAGTCAATGACATGCGGACCTTAAATGCGGCTGGCCCACATGTCATTCTCATGGTGGTGGCGTGGTTCGTGACTCACTCGTTTGAGATGAACCGGCCGGTGGTGGCGTGGCCGTGGCGAGGGTGCCACAGCTGGGCGTAGGGGCGTTATGAGGCATAGATGGCCACACCAGCAGGTATTAGCGGCGTCGTGGGAATCGCGGGTGGCTGTGGTAGAAACTTGATGCTCGCCGCATTTTAAGTGGCCCACATGTCATGCACACAAGCTGTCATGTCTACGGACACATGCACCGCATACCGATCACTGGAAGGAGTAGCAGAGAAAGCTATATATGCGGATAAATAGTTCCTTATAGTCAAGCAGACCCGCGCTACTACTCTATTCCAAAGACATGCACACCATCGAAATAGTCCATCTATATCAATATACACCGAGAGGGAATAATTTTTTTACAAGAGAGGAAATAGTTCATCCATCCATAATGCCCTCCTGCTGGTGCAGCCTCTTCTTCTTCTTCTTCTTCTTCTTCTTCTTCTTCTTCTTCTTCTTCTTCTTCTTCTTCTTCTTCTTCTTCTTCTTCTTCTTCTTCTTCTTCTTCTTCTTCTTCTTCTTCTTCTTCTTCTTCTTCTTCTTCTTCTTCTTCTTCTTCTTCTTCTTCTTCTTCTTCTCATTCTCTGTGGGAGACGGCTTTGCAACAAGCTCTTTGGACCTTGCAGCTATCTCGAAACTCACACGGGCATCGAGGGCAACATATTTTATCCGCTCGTACGTCAAGGGATAATTCTCCCATCCAGACGATCTTAATGCCACCGTCTCGTCACCCTTCTGAAGATTTGTACTGAGCACAAAATTTGCTATGTCGAATAGGGATGGTGTCTGTTTATCACAATCTTCTACAGGAATTTTGATTCTGGTTTGTAGGTCAGTGATGCTTTTCAAATCAAGGTTGTACGGCTTTAGCTTTTGTTTGTCCCCTTCGATGGCTGCCCCACAGAAGTATACGTCCTCCCGAGACAAGAAATCGTGAAGCTCATGTGGTATGGAGGGCGAGTGTATGATGTGGTACACCAAAACATCATCTTCGTGGCACAGCTGAAGGATGGCGGTGCACTGGATCTTCCCAGGGGCACGCTCCATGTACTGTGCGTCAAGACCGATGACCCTCGTCTCTACCTTTTCGAGGGAGTTGGATACATTGTTGATCCACTGCCGAACAACCCTTGGGTGGACGGTGACGGTGGCAACTATGCGCATCGAGCCTTCGACAAGGACATGTTGGACGCTAAAAACCTGCATGTCGATCTCTTCCGCCATTTGGAACCGCTGGAACGGAGGGCTATGGTTTGGAGAATTAGGATTAGATGGCTAGTCTAACTGAAGCAATATATGATTATTTAAAGAGGTTAAAACAATGTGAACGCAGTGGGGTTTGGATGTAAATGAAGACGAAGGGGAGGTGAAGAAGCCAGGAGAATCGGTTCCCGATGGAGAAGTAAATGGGAGAAGTGGCGTGCAGGCAGTTGATTAGACGGCTAGGTAGGCTAAACGAAAAGGCTATGCGGGTAGACTGATGAGTCGTACATGTTCGTGTACGTGCCCATCCTTCCTGATAGGTGGGACCTATGCATGCAAACATATAAAAAATGTCCTGGATACATAACATGGGTAACACTGTATATTTAGTGTAGAATCTTTTTAGTACTTTGAATTTTGGCCACTACTTCTGCTGTTTAGTAACTTTTTTGAATTTTGGCCACTACTACAGTAAGTTCAAGTGAGTAACTATAGTAACTTCAAGTGAGTAACTCCATTTCTGATTTTTTTACATAACACTAACCATGATATTTGTTCCTCTGTTCTGGTCATAATTATAATCTGATTGCTGAACCCTTAATCATTCTCATAATGTTTACATGATGCACAATTATACTGCCGTCAAAACTACTCCATACACACACTGTTGAAACTGACAAGATGGTGGTGGAGGTGGGAATAAATGTTCAGTATTGGTGCATTTTCTATGCTTACAAAATTCAGATTGAATTTCACTACCAAAAGAAAAGAAGTGGAGATTAAATGTTGTTTTCCACTTACTTCACCTGTGTGTAACTCTTTTGGTGCATTTTCTGCAGAACCTATGTGTAGCTGCAGCACACAGGCCAGTTCATCAACTGCTCGAAGAATAAAAGAAGGTGGCATTTCCTTGCCTTTAGCATACATGCCAGTTCACTTAATGTCCTCTGGTGCTATATTTTTGAGAACATCCAAGTTTTTACTTATCACTTTGCTAGCATTCACAAGTCTATTGAAGCGTGCATGTCTATGTGAATCTTGTTGTCTACTCCAAGTAGATAGTGTGTAGCCTGGCAAAGGATATTAGTACTTGGTGCATTCTAAGTTTAAAACCACTCTAAATTTACAAGTGTTTACTCAAGATGACAAGTGTTTATTGAGTTCTAAATTTGAAGTAACTAGTAGACGAACAATATTCATCTTTTTCTGTATATGAAGAAGAATAAACCTAGCTAATTCAAATAATTCCAATTTTAGGGACATGTTTTTATCAACTCTTAGTTAAGGGGTTGTGGCAGTTTTCAGTTTTCAGTTTTGTGCTGCTTGAATTGATTATACATGAATATTTAGGGAAGAGTCATGGCTATGCTTAGCTCTCTGTAAAATGACTGACTGAAATTGGACAATTGGAAACTTTAGGTATGTTTGCAATTGGACAAATGGTGTATAAATCCAAATAAAGCAAATAAATTCAAATGATTCAAATAAATCCAAATAAACATGGTTGATCTTCATTTTGCATAAACCTGGTTGAGTATTACAGAATAATTGACAACAAATTGACCTGGTGGAATTCATACAGCAACAGTAACAGTTAACTGAACTTCTTTTGCGTGCATTTATCACTCCAGAAAACTTTCAGTAACAAGTGAGCAGCCTCTGCATTTTCTCAGTGAACTTTTGAGTGCATTTATCACTTGTTGAAGTATGCTATAACTTCTGCAAATCACAAACTCCTTTAGTTTACATCTAAATTTTAGCAAACACTACAGTTTCATTAAAAGAGTCATAACTGAATTACAGGCACTGTAGTTTCTCTACAGTATTGGAACATTGAACATTTTCAGTTAACTGTAGCAAGAAAAACTTCCAAAAACTAGCAGATCTCCAAGAATGCCAAGAGTATTACTCAATGAATTTGATGGCATCAAACTAAATTTTCACTATAATCTGTTCATCATTTAGCAGTAGTGTACATCCTTTGTCCTGGATTATTTCTCTAGCTTTATATCCCCTGACTGAATTTTCTCCGCCTGTACTGAGAACAACAAATTCAGACTCATAGCAACAAATTGAACAACACCAGTAGCAAAGGCGGGCGGGGCAGACTCACCAGCATAGGCGAGAGTGGCAGCA
The DNA here is from genome assembly GCF_002162155.2 of Triticum dicoccoides. NCBI lineage: Eukaryota > Viridiplantae > Streptophyta > Magnoliopsida > Poales > Poaceae > Triticum > Triticum dicoccoides. The sequence continues at coordinate 474,168,121 of NC_041380.1, forward strand.
GAGGCGAGGCAGGGGAAAAGGCAAAAGCAGCATCAGGTCCACGACACCGGCGTCTTCCACCAGTAGCAGCATGAGAGGCGGGAGTGGCCGGAATTGTCCACGGCGCCGGCGGCCGAAGCGGATGAAATTGGAGGCACAGGTGGGCGGCAAAGGTGGGCGAACATGGGCGGCGACCTTCAACGGGGCCGGCGGCGTAGCTCGAGGAGGGCGCCGGCGCAGGTCGCCTTCGCGGCGGGCGGTGCAGGTGGTAAGCCGCGACACAGGTGCAAGTGGGCGGCGGCGCTGTTGTTGGTCACGGGCTGGGCCACAGTTCTGGTGTTGGTCGCGGTGCAGATCCAGGCGGGCGGCGGCGCAGGTGGGTAGCCGACGATGGCTGCAAGGCGCGGGCGACGGGGGAGGAGGAAGGAAGGAGATGGACTTCTTTGTGACGTGTTTAAAACTCTATCGGTTTTTTTGCAAAAAAACAAATACACTACCCTGTGGACAACTTTTCCCGGATGGAGGGAGTACTAGTTAAATCCGAGCTATGGGTGTGAAGCACTGATATGCCAGTACATTTGATTGTGACCTGTTCTAATTTTGTACCTGAACTTTTTTAGAAAGGGTTGTACGTCAACTTAATGTGCTAGCAGAACTTATTGTGTTGTCTGTCTGTTTCCTTTGCACAACATTCAAGATATTTCCTCGTCATTGATAAAGACGATGAACCGTTATGTACGACTTCGTTGGTTTCAACATAGCCCTTCCCGTAGCGATCCACTGCTTCCATCCTGATTGTGCCGCCTGGGTGAAATTTTTGTATGCAAGTTCAGTGTGCTATGATGTTCTATATGATTGTGTCAACTATATAAGTTTTTACTGAGCATCAGCAATGCATATGGCTGAAAGATGTATTTACGAGCATCGACCGATGGGTCTCTCTCTCTCTCTCTCACACACACACACACACACACACACGTGCAGACGCACAAGTGGGACCCGTTGAATTATTTATTTGCTCGTGACAGCTTTTAATTAGGTTCCACTGTAATCTAACTTTTTTCTTAAGTTATTAATTGAGCTCACTAACTTCAAAAAGTTGTACATAAGCCTTGTTTGGGCCTTTCCGGCGTCGCTGAATGTGGGCTGAGTAACCATGTTAGGTTGTACTGTACTACACAAGGCTTTGTTTTTCAACATCAGCAATGCAACTGGGCCGACAGTTGTACACAATATCCGGGTCAACTTGTTATTCTCCGCCCCGCTGGGCTGCAAACTTTCCTAGGAGGTATGCATTAGGCTTAACAAGAAAATGGACTTTAAGAAATAATAAATGGGATGTAATTATAATAACTGGACAGTTACTATGCACCAAACACGTAATTAGTTTGAAAAATATATTATTTTTGGAATTTGAAAATTTTAATTTCATTACTTGTTGCGCGCGCAATATTTCATTGGATTTTAACATAATACAACTTTATTTTGAAATTATATTTGACATGACTAGAAATTTCGGATCCCATCAAAATGTGGGAATTTTATTTGAATTCTGTTTTGAGCGGTTGTTTGAAATTATTAATCGTTATCCTAGCTAGAAGTTGGGCTGTACTTTTAACAAACTGTAAATGGGATATAGTAAATTCCATTCGAATTAAAAAATGGGCTGTACATTCTTACAAATCGCAAATGGGCTATATGTTCTCTGCCAAATCCGAGCTGTGGGCCTACTAAGTTGACGCGTATCAAGGGCTTTGTCAACTTAGTCAATATAAACGATTCTAGCTGCAGTTATCGTACGATGTCCATCCAACGGCCGTAGTGCTTCTTTAACCTCTGGTCTTCTTGCTCTAGCTGCCCAAAGCAGCGCCGGTCGTGTCGCGTGCTCCTGCCTCCCGTGGCCGGCTGTGATGCCGCGGAGGCCTCACCGCCCCGTACTACTCCCACCGCTGGCCAGGCCATCCCTCTACTCACCCACACCCCCTGTTATTCTGCGGCGATGACAACCTCACACCGCAGCCGAACCAGTGAACCCTCGTACTCCTCTCCGCGCGGGCTTCCGCTGTTGCGTCTTCCCTGGGTCCGTGTCGTCCCCTTCCTAGGCCTCGCCGCCGTCCAGACCACCTCCCCGGTGCTCTCAGCGCGGCGTGGTCAACGTGGTCAACGACCGACTTCCATCGGAAGAATACTGTACATGGAGAGGCTGACAGCTGGGTCCAGGCGGCCGCAAGGAAGTGCCTCCTTATTACGTGCAAAATAATTATTCCTCCACCTGACAGCAGGGACCCACCGGACGAGCCACCTTATTTCGCGAAAAATACGTTTCCCCCCTAACTGCTAGGACCCACCGGACGGGCCAGCGTATTTCGTGAAAAAACGTTGCCCCCGTTGTCAGCTCGGACCCACCGGAAGTTCCTCCTTATTACGCACAAAAAAATGAATACCCCCTGCTAGCTGGGACCCACCATGGTGGGAGGCTGACTTGTGGGCCTACTAAGTTGACTGGTACGGGGGCCTTTGTCAACTTTAGTCAATATGAACGAGTCTAGCTTCAGTGACTGTACGATGTCCATCCAACGGCCGTAGTGCTTCTTCAACCTCTGGTATTCTTGCTCTAGCCGCCCAAAGCAGCGCCGGTCGTGCCGCATGCTCCTGCCTCCCGTGGCCGGTTGTGCTGCCGCGGAGGCCTCACCGCCCCTACTATTCCCACCGCTGGACAGGCCCTGCGACGACGACAACCTCAGTAAAAGCAAAACAATATTAAAGTGATGGAGATTGATATGATGAGAATAGACCCGGGGGCCATAGGTTTCACTAGTGGCTTCTCTCAAGAGCATAAGTATTCTACGGTGGGTGAACAAATTACTGTTGAGCAATTGACAGAATTGAGCATAGTTATGAGAATATCTAGGCATGATCATGTATATAGGCATCACGTCCGTGACAAGTAGATCGAAATGATTCTGCATCTACTACTATTACTCCACTCATCGACCACTATCCAACATGCATCTAGAGTATTAAGTTAAAAACAGAGTAACGTCTTAAGCAAGATGACATGATGTAGAGAGATAAATTCATGCAATATGAAATAAACCCCATCTTGTTATCCTCGATGGCAATGATACAATACGTGCCTTGCTGCCCCTTCTGTCACTGGGTAAGGACACCGCAAGATCGAACCCAAAGCTAAGCACTTCTCCCATGGCAAGAACTACCAATCTAGTTGGCCAAACCAAAAGGATAATTCGAAGAGACTTGCAAAGATAACCAATCATACATAAAAGAATTCAGAGAAGATTCAAATATTATTCATAGATAGACTTGATCATAAACCCACAATTCATCGGTCTCAACAAACACACCGCAAAAAGAAGATTACATCGAATAGATCTCCACAAGAGAGGGGGAGAACTTTGTATTGAGATTCAAAGGGAGAGAAGAAGCCATCTAGCTACTAACTATGGACCCGAAGGTCTGAGGTAAACTACTCACACTTCATCGGAGGGGCTAGGATGATGTAGAAGCCCTCCATGCTGACGGCCCTCTTCCGGCGGAGCTCCGGAACAGGCCCCAAGATGGGATCTCGTGGATACAGAAAGTTGCGGTGGTGGAATTAGGTTTTTGGCTCCTCTTCTGATCGTTTGGGGGTACATGTGTATATATAGGAGGAAGAAGTACGCCGGAGGAGCAATGAGGGGCCCACGAGGCAGGGGGCGCGCCCTAGGGGGGCGCCCCCCATCCTCGTGACCGCCTCTTTTGTTCCTTGGAGCAGGGTCCAAGTCTCGTGGATCACGTTCGGTGAGAAAATCACATTCCCGAAGATTTTATTCTGTTTGGACTCCGTTTTATATTCCGTTTATCCAAAACACTGAAATAGGCAAAAAACAGCAATTCTGGGCTGGGCCTTCGGTTAATAGGTTAGTCCCAAAAATAATATAAAAGTGGAAAATAAAGCCCAATATAGTCCAAAACAGTAGATAATATAGCATGGAGTAATAAAAAATTATAGATACGTTGGAGACATATCACATCTTCGCAGGCAAGAAAGTGCTTGACAGTCGGGACCCACCTGGTCGAAGCGTACGTAGCGTTGTCATTCTGGTCGCCAATGTGTACATACATATATACTGGTGGATGTAGATGCGCACACGTGTCGTAGTAGAGGCGCGCACATAGCATGTACACGTACATACAACGGCCAGGGTGGAAGAAAGAAAATACGGCCACGTATGTGTACATACGGGCAGGGTCTCGAACGCCTAGTCACGCATATGTACGGCTGGGTCGGAATGGAATACGCGGTCGTGTTCATCAGGAGGGCTTGGACGGAACAGGCGATGGAAATGAGGCCTGAACGGGGTCCTGTTGATCGGGAGGGGTCTGGCGTACCGCAAAACGGAGGAAACGGACTTCCTACAGTCGAAACGGGGGTCCTGTTGATCGGGAGGGGTGTGGCGTACTGCAAAACGGATGAAACAGACCTCCTACGGTCGAAACGGGGGTCCTGTTGATCGGGAGGGGTGTGGCGTACCGCAAAACGGACGAAACGGACCTCCTACGGTCGAAACGGGGGTCCTATTCATCGGGAGGGGTGTGGCATACCGCAAAAGGGGACTCCATGAGATACTGTTTATCTCCACCGTCGACCTCCTCCAGCCTCCACGGGCTCCTGTTCATCCAACCTCCACCGCGCGCTACTCCACTGGTTACGGTTCAACCACCCCTCCACGGGCACCCCTCACTGTCTACTGTTCATCCAGCTCTCCACACCACGGGGTCCTGTTCAACCACCCCTCCACGGGCACCCCTCCATCGTCTATTGTTCATCCATCCCTCCACCACACCACGGGGTACTGTTCATCCAGAGGCAACGCCACCGCTCACTGTTCACCCAAACCCCCCGCAACGCTCACTGTTCATCCCAGAGGCAGTATCGATCGGCTTTAGTTAGTAGCAGTAGTGAAGGAATCGCTCGATCAGGTTCAGTTAACATCCATCGATCGATCGCTCGGGTTCAGTAACGTGTAGCCTGCAGTGCAATCACTCGGGTTCAGTTAGGCAACGCCTTGCTCGGGTTCAGTTAGAGCCAACGCCTCACACACACGCGCGTACGTGTATGAGAGAAACGCGCATCACTCGGCCCCCGACCTCCCACCGTAACCGGGAACTCCCCGAATTTTCCTCCCCCTCGCTTCTACCACGGTTTTTTTTCCGTCATGGACGACCCAAAGAATGTTATGCAGCTGCGTCTCCGGCCCGCCCAGGATGAAAAGCCCATTTTCTGTCATGATTTTTTGTCATAGAAGTAGGAGCCCACCACATCTATGATGATACCGGGTTTTGTCACAATTATCGTCATAGAAGTGTCATATGTATGACAGAAAACTTTTTCGTTTGGCCCAAAATGTCACGAATGTGTCTTTTTTTGTAGTGTGAATTGCCTCCTACTTATCTAGATTATAATGCTATGGTTCTTCATCAGTTTGTTGAGAGGAACGATCAGTTCCTCCAGTACCAACTAATTTTTGACAGGCATCGCACTGTCCATGTTGCTCTTCCTGCTCCTGCTTTCTTTGACTTTCAGACAAAAGGGAGATATGTTATAACCAGGGAGGAGGCGAACGAGTACGAGAGGAGGACGGAGGCAGCCCGCCTCCAAGCTGCAGCTCGTGAGGCAATAGCTGCTGCATCTCAGTATGACCCCAGTTACAACTTTGGATTTCCACCAGGCCATCTGTGCGCATAGACCAACTTAGGCCAAAAGCCTAAGCTTGGGGGAGTACGTATTTCTCACCGACATTACATTCATGTTCACACACTCATGCCAGTTGTCGGTGCTCATACTTTTTCATTGTAATATCCATGCTGGTTTATTTTCTTTTTAAGCTTTCTTCTTGTCTGTTTGAAAACCCTTAATAAAAACCAAAAAAATCAGTTATAGCTTTTAGCTAGTTTAGTTTTCATGCCTGTAGTAGTAGTAATTAAAAAGAAAACCCAAAAAGATTTCTCGTTCTTCTTTTGCTTGTTGGGAGCTTTCCTGTGTAAATAGTTTTATTTCTTTTCCTTTGGGGGTCGAGAGGAGAAGACCATGATGAAAATGTGGAGTGGCTCTCTTATGCATTATTGTTGATCTAACAAAGAGCCCATATTACCTTGTCTTCTCCCTTGAATTGAATGCTTGCAGATTCTAGCTTATCAACACTATTCGGTTGTGCAAGTGAAAGGAAATAATGATGATATATGACGGACTGATTGAGATGAGAGAAGCTGGTATGAACTTGACCTCTCTTGTTTTTGTAAATATGATTAGTTCATCATTCCTGATTCAGCCTATTATGAATGAAACATGTTTGCAATGACAATTAGAGATTATAGTTGCTCATGCCATGCTTAATTTGCTAGGAGTTTATAATGGTTTACCTTGCGTGCCAACATGCTATTAAAATGGTTGTGATGTGGTATGATAGGATGGTATCCTCCTTTGAACGATTCGAGTGGCTTGACTTGGCACATGTTCACGCATGTAGTTGAAACAAAATCAACATAGCCTCCACGATATTTATGTTCATGGTGAATTATATCCTACTCATGCTTGCATTCAGTGTTGATTAATTTTAATGCATGTTATGACTATTGTCGCTCTCTAGCTGGTTGCTTCCTAGTCTCTTTCTAGCCTTCACTTGTACTAAGCGTGAATACTTCTTGTGCATCCAATTCCATAAACCCCAAAAGTTATTCCATATGAGTCCACCATACCTTCCTATATGCGCTATCTACCTGCCATTCCAAGTAAATTTGTATGTGCCAAACTCTAAACCTTCAAATGAAATTCCATTTTGTATGCTCGAATAGCTCATGTATCAACTAGGGTTGTCTGTATCTTCCATGCTAGGCGGGTTATTCTCAAGAGGAGTGGACTCCGCTCCTCACTCACGAGAAAATGCCTGGTCACTCGGTTGTTATGTTGACAATGAAAGTATACCGCTCAAAATATTATTCATCTCTATTTCAAAACCGAGCTCTGGCACCTCTACAAATCCCTGCTTCCCTCTGCGAAGGTCCTATCTATTTACTTTTATGTTGAATCATCACCCTCTTATTAAAAAGCACCAGTTGGAGAGCACCGCTCTCATTTGCATGCATTACTATTAGTTTACATTGAGTATGACTGTGACTGGATCTCTTTTACCATGAATTACAATTTCCAGTCAGCCCTTGATCTTCAGGGGTGCTCTGCATTTATGTTTTGCGGTCTCAGAAAGGGCTAGTGAGATACCATCTTGTTATATCATATTATGATTGTTTTGAGAAATTGTTGTCATCCGAGATTTATTATTATTGCTCGCTAGATGATTATGCCATTGATATGAGTAAACATGAGACCTAAATGTTATTGGGAATATGGTTAGTTCATAATCTTTGCCGAAAACTTGAATGCTGGCTTTACATATTTACAACAATAAGAGCAAACAGAGTTTGTAAAAGTTTTTCCTTATCACTTTTAGTTTGCAACTGAATTGCTTGAGGACAAGCAAAGGTTTAAGCTTGAGGGAGTTGATACGTCTCCAACTTATCTACTTTTCCAAACACTTTTGCCCTTGTTTTGGACTCTAACTTGCCTGATTTGAATGGAACTAACCCGGACTGACGTTGTTTTCAGCAGAATTGCCATGGTGTTATTTTTGTGCAGAAATAAAAGTTCTCGGAATGACCTGAAAATCAGCGAAGAATATTTTTGGAATATATAAAAAATACTGGCGAAAGAATCATGGCCAGGGGGCCCACACCCTGTCCACAAGGGTGGGGGCGCGCCCCTGCCCTGTGGGCCCCCTGATGCTCCACCGACCTCAACTCCAACTCTATATATTCACGTTCGGGGAGAAAAAAATCAAAGAGAAGGATTCATCGCGTTTTACGATACGGAGCCGCTGCCAAGCCCTAATCTCTCTCGGGAGGGCTGATCTGGAGTCGGTTCGGGCTCCAGAGGGGGGAATCCGTCGCCATCGTCATCATCAACCTTCCTCCATCACCAATTTCATGATGCTCACCGTCGTGCGTGAGTAATTCCATCGTAGTCTTGCTGGACGGTGATGGGTTGGATGAGATTTATCATTTAATCGAGTTAGTTTTGTTAGGGTTTGATCCCTAGTATCCACTATGTTCTGAGATTGATGTTGCTATGACTTTGCTATGCTTAATGCTTGTCACTAGGGCCCGAGTGCCATGATTTCAGATCTGAACCTGTTATGTTTTCATGAATATATGTGAGTTCTTAATCCTATCTTGCAAGTCTATAGTCACCTATTATGTGTTATGATCCGTTAACCCCGAAGTGACAATAATCGGGATACTTACCGGTGATGACCGTAGTTTGAGGAGTTCATGTATTCACTAAGTGTTAATGCTTTGTTCCGGTACTCTATTAAAAGGAGGCCTTAATATCCCTTAGTTTCCAATAGTACCCCGCTGCCACGGGAGGGTAGGACAAAAGATGTCATGCAAGTTCTTTTCCATAAGCACATATGACTATATTCGGAATACATGCCTACATTACATTGATGAACTGGAGCTAGTTCTGTGTCATCCTATGTTATAACCATTGCATGAGGAATCGCATCCGACATAATTATCCATCACTGATCCATTGCCTACGAGCTTTTTACATATTGATCTTTGCTTAGTTACTTTTCCATTGCCACTGTTACAATCACTACAAAACTGCTACCATTACTTTTGCCATCGTTACCGCTACTATCATATTACTTTGCTACTAAATACTTTGCCCCAGATATTAAGTCTTTTAGGTGCGGTTGAATTGACAACTCAACTGTTAGTACTTGAGAATATTTTTTGGCTCCCCTTGTGTCGAATCAATAAATTTGGGTTGAATACTCTACCCTCGAAAACTGTTGCGATCCCCTATACTTGTGGGTTATCAATGGCCTTATGCATCGTTCTGATGCAGAGGCCAGGGAGCTCCCCCTTTTCAAAAAATAAATAAATTTTGTATAGGTTGGAGAACTAACTAAATGCTTCATTTGGTTTTGCATATTATTAAGTTGGGTTGTGCGGGTTTTTTCTCGTGTCGCAACGCACGGGCATGTTTGCTAGTCATTTACAAAATTAAAATGGATTCTATTTTAATAATTATTATGATTTAATTGGGTTCATCGCTTTAAATAAGGAACTGAGCAAAGAATTAAATCGACAAGAAAAAAGATAATAAAAATGAATTAAGTAGATAAGCTGTAAAAATAAATTATATCCTCTTTAATAATAATTGGGTTTGTAACTTTAAATAAGGAATTGAGCAACAAATTTCGACAAAGGCGCAACATGATTAAAATTTTGGTATCACTAATATCTCCTTTGATTTAGAAAATGTGTAATATATTTTTTAATTAACTATAAAAATAATCTAGTGGATAAAAATGTGTACTTTGACTAACTTTGCACTATATATTTATCTCTAATTTTAATGTATATAATCAACATTATAATTTTATTATGGTTTTTTACATCTGTGCCCTTGGTTCCTTAGCTCTACTCATTCATCCCCGCGCTCTTAACTTTTGCTCAATTTTCCCCACTCCCTTGCCAGAAACCCTCATAACTGGTCACAACGGACATTGCCGTTGGGTCAAAGGCTTGACCGTTAACTCTGATGAGTGGAGCCGCACTAGACTATGTCGTCCGTTGGACCTGACAAGTGGGGTCGCGTTGGGTGGAGTTGTTGTTCGACCGTTGGGCCGAGGTTTTGTTGGGTCGTCCCTTGTATTAAACGCCTGGGCACGCCGCCAGGAGAGAAACCTACTATGCATGCACCCAACAAAGCCTGCCTGCATGCATCGATCGAGCCTGCATGCACCGATGCCACGATGCCATGATGCGCCGACCAAGCCTGCATGCGCCGATGCGTCCGCCACGATAGACTGACCGAGCAACTTTCTTGCATGCCAGCCGCCACGGATGCAGCGACGGTCACAACCGCTGGTTCCTCTCTTCTAGCTAGGTGGCTACATATTCATCCCTACTAACAAAGCTTGTGTAAGAAAAGAGCCACTCCCTTGCTTAGCTCTACTCATTCATCTCTACTAACAAAGCTTGCTTGCATGCACTAGGTGGTTACTAATAAGGCAACCCTACTAACAAACCGAGCTCTCTAAGAAAACAATCAACAAATATGTAGTCCCAATATGTAGATAGTGTTGGGGAACGTAGTAATTTCAAAAAAAATCCTACACACACAGAAGATCATGGTGATGCACATCAACAAGAGGGGAGAGTATCGTCTACGTACCCTCGTAGACCGTAAGTGGAAGCGTTATGAGAACGCGGTTGATGTAGTCGAACGTCTTCACGATCCGACTGATCCAAGTACCGAACACAGGGCACCTCCGAGTTCAGCACACGTTCATCTCAATGACGTCCCATGAACTCCAATCTAGCAGAGCTTCACGGGAGAGTTCCATCAGCACGACGGTGTGATGACAGTGATGATGTTGCTACTGACGCAGGGCTTTGCCTAAGCACCGCTACTATATGATCGAGGTGGATTATGGTGGAGGGGGGCACCGCACACGGCTTGGAACAATCAACTTGTGTGTTCTAGGGTGCCCTCCTGCCCCTGTATATAAAGGAGCAAGGGGGGAGGATGGCCGGCCCTTACAGGGCGCGCCAGGAGGAGGAGTCCTCCTCCTAGTAGGAGTAGGACTCATCTTTCCTACTCCTACTAGGAGGGGGAAAGGATGGAGGAGAGGGAGAAGGTAGGAGAGGAAGGAAAGGAGGAAAGGGGGGCTGCCCCCCTAGTCCAATTCGGTTTGGGCTAGGGGGGCCGCGCGCCATGCCTCCTCTCTCCCACCACTTGGCCCATGAGGCCCAATACTTCTTCCCCGTATTCCTGTAACTCCCGGGTACTCCGAAAAATACCCGAATCACTCGGAACCTTTCCGATGTCCGAATATAGTCGTCCAATATATCAATTTTTACGTCTCGACCATTTCGAGACTCCTCGTCATGTCCCCGATCTCATCCGGGACTCCAAACTACCTTCGGTACATCAAAATCACATAAACTCATAATACCGATCGTCACCGAACGTTAAGCATGCGGACCCTACGGGTTCGAGAACTATGTATACATGACCGAGACACGTCTCCGGTCACTAACCAATAGCGGAACCTGGATGTTCATATTGGCTCCTACATATTCTATGAAGATCTTTATCGGTTAAACCGCATAACAACATACATTGTTCCCTTTGTCATCGGTATATTACTTACCAGAGATTCGATCATCGGTATCTCAATACCTAGTTCAATATTGTTACTGGCAAGTCTCTTTACTCGTTTCCGTAATACATCATCCTGCAACTAACTCATAAGTTACAATGCTTGCAAGGCTTATAGTGATGTGCATTACCGAGAGGGCCCGGAGATACCTCTCCGACAATCGGAGTGACAAATCCTAATCTCGATCTATGCCAACTCAACAAGTACCATCGGAGACACCTATAGAGCACCTTTATAATCACCCAGTTACTTTGTGACGTTTGGTAGCACACAAAGTGTTCCTTCGGTGATCGGGAGTTGCATAATCTCATAGTCATAGGAACGTGTATAAGTCATGAAGAAAGCAATAGCAGTAAACTAAAACAATCAATTGCTAAGCTAATGGAATGGGTCAAGTCAATCACATCATTCTATAATGATGTGATCCCGTTAATCAAATGACAACTCATGTCTATGGCTAGGAAACTTAACCATCTTTGATTCAATGAGCTAGTCAAGTAGAGGCATACTAGTGACACTTTGTTTGTCTATGTATTCACACATGTACTAAGTTTCCGGTTAATACAATTCTAGCATGAATAATAAACATTTATCATGATATAAGGAAATAAATAATAACTTTATTATTGCCTCTAGGGCATATTTCCTTCAGTCTCCCACTTGCACTAGAGTCAATAATCTAGTTCACATCTTTATGTGATTAGTTCACATCTCCATGTGACTAATACCCAAAAGGTTTACTAGAGTCAATAATCTAGTTCACATCTCTATGTGATTAACACCCAAGGAGTGATCATGTTTTGCTTGTGAGAGAAGTTTAGTCTACGGGTCTGCAACATTCAGATCCATATGTATTTCACAAATTTCTATGTCTACAATGCTCTGCACGGAGCTACTCTAACTAATTGCTCCCACTTTCAATATGTATCCAGATCGAGACTTAGAGTCATCTAGATCGATGTAAAAAGCTTGCATCGACGTAACGCTTTACGACGAACTCCTTTATCACCTTCATAACCAAGAAATATTTCCTTAGTCCTCTAAGGATAATTTTGACCGTTGTCCAGTGATCTACTCCTAGATCACTATTGTACTCCCTTGCCAGAATCATGATAAGGTATACAATAGGACTGGTAAACAACATAGCATACTTTATAGCACCTATGACTGAGGCATAGGGAACGATTTTTCATTCTCTTTCTATTTTCTGCCGTGGTCGGGTTTTGAGCCTTTACTCAACTTCACACCTTGCAACACAGGCAAGAACTCCTTCTTTGACTGTTCCATTTTGAACTACTTCAAAATCTTGTCAAGGTATGTACTCATTGAAAAAACTTATCAAGCATTTTGATCTATCTCTATAGATCTTGATGCTCAATGTGTAAGCAGCTTCATCGAGGTTTTTCTTTGGAAAAACTCTTTTCAAACACTCCTTTATGCTTTCCAGAAAATTCTACATTATTTCCGATCAACAATATGTCATTCACATATACTTTTCAGAAATGTTGTAGTGCTCCCACTCACTTTCTTGTAAATACAGGCTTCACCGCAAGTCTGTATAAAACCATATGTTTTGATCACTTTATCAAAGCATATATTCCAACTCCGAGATGCTTGCACCAGTCCATAGATGGATCGCTGGAGCTTGCTCACTTTGTTAGCACCTTTAGGATCAACAAAACCTTCTGGTTGCATCATATACAATTCTTCTTTAAGAAATCCATTAAGGAATGCAGTTTTGACATCCATTTGCCAGATTTCATAAAATGCGGCAACTGCTAACATGATTCGGACATACTCTTAAGCATCGATACGAGTGAGAAAATCTCATCGTAGTCAACACCTTGAACTTGTCGAAAACATTTTGCGACAATTCGAGCTTTGTAGATAGTAACACTACTATCAGCATCCGTCTTCCTCTTGAAGATCCATTTATTCTTAATGACTCACCGATCATCGGGCAAGTCAATCAAAGTCCATACTTTGTTCTCATACATGGACCCCATCTCAGATTTCATGGCCTCAAGCCATTTCGCGGAATCTGGGCTCATCATCACTTCCTCATAGTTCATAGGTTCGTCATGGTCTAGTAACATGAATTTCTAGAAAGGATTACCATACCACTCTAGTGTGGACCATACTCTGGTTATCTTACGAGGTTCGGTAGTAATTTGATCTGAAGTTTCATGATCATCATCATTAGCTTCCCCACTAATTGGTGTAGAAATCACTAGAACTGATTTATGTGATGAAAACTTTCCACTTCGGGAGAAGGTACAATTACCTCATCAAGTTCTACATTCCTCCCACTCACTTTTTTCGAGAGAAACTTCTTCTCTTAGAAAGGATCCACTCTTAGCAACAAAGATACTGCCTTTCGGATCTGTGATAGAAGGTGTACCCAATAGTTTCTTTTGGGTATCCTATGAAGACACACTTTTCTGATTTAGGTTCGTGCTTATCAGGCTGAAACTTTTTCACATAAGCATGACAACCCCAAACTTTAAGAAATGATAACTTAGGTTTCTAACCAAACCATAGTTCATACGGTGTCGTCTCAACGGATTAGACAATGCCCTATTTAATGTGAATGTAGCTGTCTCTAATGCATAACCCCAAAATGATAGTGGCAAATCGGTAAGAGACATCATAGATTGCACTATATCTAATAAAGTACGGTTATGACGTTCAGACTACACCATTATGATGTGGTGTTCCAGGTGGCATGAATTTGTGAAACTATTCCACATTGTTTTAGTTGAAGACCAAACTCGTAACTCAAATATTTGTCTCCGTGATCAAATCGTAGAAACTTTATTTTCTTATTATGATGATTTTCCACTTCACTCTGAATTTCTTTGAACTTTTCAAATGTTTCAGACTTATGTTTCATCAAGTAGATATACCCATATCTGCTCAAATCATCTATGAAGGTCAGAAAATAATGATACCCGCCGTGAGCCTCAACACTCATCAGACCGCATACATCAGTATGTATTATTTCCAATAAGTCAGTTGCTCGCTCCATTGTTTCGGAGAACGGAGTCTTAGTCATCTTGCCTATGAGGCATGGTTCGCAAGTATCAAGTGATTCATAATCTAGTGATTCCAAAAACCCATCAGCATGGAGTTTCTTCATGCGCTTTACACCAATATGACCTAAACGGCAGTGCCACAAATAAGTTGCACTATCATTATTAACTTTGCATCTTTTGTCTTCAATATTATGAATATGTGTATCACTACGATTGAGATTCAATAAACTATTCACCTTGAGTGTATGACCATTGAAGGTTTTATTCATGTAAACAGAACAACAATTATTCTTTGACTTCAAATGAATAACCGTATTGCGATAAACATGATCAAATCATATTTATGCTTAATGCAAACACCAAATAACATTTTTTAGGTTCAACACTAATCTCAAAAGTATAGGGAGTGTGCGATGATGATCATATCAATCTTGGAACCACTTCCAACACACATCGTTACTTCACCCTTAACTGGTCTCTGTTCATTCGGCAACTCCCGTTTCGAGTTATTAATCTTAGCAACTGAACTAGTATCAAATACTGTGGGGTTGCTATAAACACTAGTAAAGTACACATCAATAACATGTATATCAAATATACTTTTGTTCACTTTGCCATCCTTCTTATCCGCCAAATACTTGGGGCAGTTCTGCTTCCAGTGACCAGTACCTTTGCAGTAGAATCACTTAGTCTCAGGCTTAGGTCTAGACTTAGCCTTCTTCACTTGAGCAGCAACTTGCTTGCCGTTCTTCTTGAAGTTCCCCTTCTTCCCTTTGCCCTTTTCTTGAAACTAGTGGTCTTGTCAACCATCAACACTTGATGCTTTTCTTGATTTCTACCTTCGTCGATTTTAGCATCACGAAGAGCTTGGGAATCGTTTCCGTTATCCCTTGCATATTATAGTTCATCACGAAGTTCTAGTAACTTGGTGATAGTGACTAGAGAACTCTGTCAATCACTATCTTATCTGGAAGATTAACTCCCACTTTATTCAAGTGATTGTAGTACTCAGACATTCTAAGCACATGCTCACTAGCTGAGCTATTCTTCTCCATCTTGTAGGAAAATTACTTGTCAGAGGTCTGATACCTCTCGACTCGGGCATGAGTCTGAAATATCAATTTCAGCTCTTGGAACATCTTATATGCTCCGTGGCGTTCAAAACATTTTTGAAGTCCCGGTTATAAGTCGTAAAGCATGGTGCACTAAACTATCAAGTAGTCATCATACCGAGCTTTGTCAAACGTTCATAACGCGTGCATATGCTCCTGCAATAGGTCTGTCACCTAGTGGTGCATCAAGGACATAATTTTTCTGTGCAGCAATGAGGATGATCCTCAGATCACGGATCCAATCCGCATCATTGCTACTAACATCTTTCAACTTATTTTTCTCTAGGAACAAATCAAAACTAAACGGGGAGCTACATCGCAAGCTATTGATCTACAACATAGATATGCAAATACCATCAGGACTAAGTTCATGATAAATTAAAGTTCAATTAATCAAATTACTTAAGAACTCCCACTTACATAGACATTCCTCTAGTCATCTAAATAATCACGTGATCCAAATCAACTAAACCATGTCTGATCATCACGTGAGATGGAGTAGTTTTCAATGGTGAACATCATTATGTTGATCATATCTACTATATGATTCACGCTCGACCTTTCGGTCTCAGTGTTTCGAGGCCATATCTGCATATGCTAGGCTCGTCAAGTTTAACCCGAGTATTTTCGCGTGTGCAAAATTGTCTTGCACCCGTTATATATGAACGTAGAGCTTATCACACCTGATCATCACGTGGTGTCTCGGCACGACGAACTTTGGCAACGGTGCATACTCAGGGAGAACACTTGTACCTTGAAATTTAGTGAGAGATCATCTTATAATGCTACCACCGAACTAAGCAAAATAAGATGCATAAAGGTTAAACATTACAAGCAATCAAAATATGTGACATGATATGGCCATGATCATCTTGCGCCTTTGATCTCCATCTCCAAAGTACCGCCATGATCTCTATCGTCACCGGCATGACACCATGATCTCCATCATCTTGATATCTATCAATGTGTCGTCACATGGTCGTCTCGCCAACTATTGCTCTTGCAACTATTGCTATCGCATAGCGATAAAGTAAAGTAATTGTTTGGCGCTTGCATCTTATGCAATAAAGAGACAACCATAAGGCTTCAGCCAGTTGTCGATAACTTCAACAAAACATGATCATCTCATACAACAACTTATATGTCATCACGTCTTGACCATATCACATCACAACAAGCCCTGCAAAAACAAGTTAGACGCCCTCTACTTTGTTGTTGTAAGTTTTACGTTGCTGCTACGGGCTGAGCAAGAACCGTTCTTACCTACGCATCAAAACCACAACGATATTTTGTCAAGTTAGTGCTGTTTTAACCTTCAACAAGGACCGGGCGTAGTCATACTCGGTTCAACTAAAGTTGGAGAAACTGACACCCACCAGCCACCTGTGTGCAAAGCACGTCGGTAGAACCAGTCTCACGTAAGCGTACGCGTAATGTCGGTCCAGGCCGCTTCATCCAACAATACTGCCGAACCAAAGTATGACATGCTGGTAAGCAGTATGACTTGTATCGCCCACAACTCACTTGTGTTCTACTCGTGCATATAACATCTACGCATAAACCTCGCTCGGATGCCACTGTTGGGGAACGTAGTAATTTCAAAAAAATTCCTACGCACACGCAAGATATGGTGATTCACAACAACGAGAGGGGAGAGTATCGTCTATGTACCCTCGTAGACTATAAGCGGAAGCGTTATGAGAACGCGGTTGATGTAGTCGAACAACTTCACGACCCAACCGATCCAAGTACCAAACGCACGGCACCTCCGAGTTTAGCACACGTTCAGCTCGATGACGTCCCACGAACTCCGATCCAGCAAAGCTTTACGGAAGAGTTCCGTCAGCACGAGGGCGTGATGATAGTGATGATGTTGCTATCGACGCAGGGCTTTGCCTAAGCACCGCTACGATATGATCGAGGTGGATTATGGTGGAGGGGGCACCGCACACGGCTTGGAACAATCAACTTGTGTGTTCTAGGGTGCCCCTGCCCCCGTATATAAAGGAGCAAGGGTGGAGGCCGGCCGGCCCTTGCAGGGCGCGCCAGGAGGAGGAGTCCTCCTCCTAGTAGGAGTAGGACTCCTCTTTCCTACTCCTACTAGGAGGGGGAAATGATGGAGGAGAGGGAGAAGGAAGGAGAGGAAGGAAAGGAGGAAAGGGGGGCCGCCCCCCTAGTCCAATTCGGTTTGGGCTAGGGGGGCCGCGTGGCCTGCCTCCTCTCTTCCACCACTTGGCCCATGAGGCCCGATACTTCTTCCCCGTATTCCTGTAACTCCCCGGTACTCCGAAAAATACCCGAATCACTCGGAACCTTTCCGATGTCCGAATATAGTCTTCCAATATATCGATCTTTACGTCTCGACCATTTCGAGACTCCCCGTCATGTCCCCGATCTCATCCTGGACTCCGAACTACCTTAGGTACATCAAATCACATAAACTCATAATACCGATCGTCACCGAACGTTAAGCGTGCGGACCCTACGGGTTCGAGAACTATGTATACATGACCGAGACACGTCTCCAGTTAATAACCAATAGCGGAACCTGGATTTTCATATTGGCTCCTACATATTCTATGAAGATCTTTATCGGTCAAACCGCATAAAAACATACGTTGGTCCCTTTGTCATCGGTATATTACTTGCCCGAGATTCGATCGTCGGTATCTCAATACCTAGTTCAATCTCGTTACTGGTGTTGACACCAGATTTTGACACGGCCAAGAACTTAATTAAGATGGCATCAAATGGAGAAGTGCTCAAAGTGAGAAAGTTCTGTATCGTCAAAAGGAGAAACTTTCATATTTGGGCCATAGCCATCCGGTCTCATCTTTAAGGCCGAAGTTGTGTTTAAAGTACTCAGATTTTATATTCAGAACACTATTCAGCTGATTACGCTCCCAAGATGGACTCATATGAGAAATGTTTCTACACGGATTGTCTTCGTCTCGTCGAGACGATCGTTTTCGAAATAATAAACGTCTAAATCGGAGTTTGTATGCAAAAGTTAGAGCCAAAACGGTGTGCTGCATAAGTTTGCCCCGGAAGTTCCGGGCAAAACTTCCGGCGAGGTTCCGGGCTAAACTGAAAGTTTGCACGTGGTGCGCCCCAAGACTGAAATTTTAATATTGTTTGCATATTTGTAGGGCCGCTTTCGACATCAATATGACCTCGGATGAAAAAGTGATCAACTGAAGAGTTTTTCTCCATTGCAAGATCTACAACTTTGCTTTCGGGACCATCGTCATCTGAAGTAGTATGCGGCCTGCAGATTCAGTGCAAGAGGGCTACTTGATATAATTTTAGCCCGGAATTTCTGGGCCAGACCGGAAGTTTCGTCCATCGTAGTCCGAGTTAGGGTAACTTTTGATGATTTGGATGTGATTTGAGTCCTTTTCTTGTACGGGATGTCCATCCGCCTCATATATATGTAAGGGGTGACGGCCGATTGAACAATACACAATCGATCTATCAATATATCATCTTTTTACTTTACCTTTATCTCTCTCCCTTGTTCTTCTTCTTCCTCGTTCTTCGTTCGTTCTTCATTTGTAGGGCGGTGAACCTCGAGGCCCTAGGGGCGATCAGGTCGACCTAGGGCAGCCCATAGCCACCGCGCGCCCTGACGGGGTCCTTCCCGGGCGTGTGGGTCTTCGGGTGTACAAAAGCACCCGCCGAATTGCTTGCGTACCGCGCTTCCGGACGGGTCTCCTTCGACGTGAGCTGCGGTGCATCACCCCCGGTGTTGAGGGTACATGGTGACGTGTTCTTGTCTGAACAACTGGCAAGTCTCTTTACTCGTTTCCGTAATACATCATTCTGCAACTAACTCATTAGTTACAATGCTTGCAAGGCTTATAGTGATGTGCATCACCGAGAGGGCCCAGAGATACCTCCGACAATCAGAGTGACAAATCCTAATCTCGATCTATGCCAACTTAACAAGTACCATTGGAGACACCTATAGAGCACCTTTATAATCACCCAGTTACGTTGTGACGTTTGGTAGCACACAAAGAGTTCCTCCGGTAATCGGGAGTTGCATAATTTCATAGTCATAGGAACATGTATAAGTCATGAAGAAAGCAATAGCAGTAAACTAAAACGATCAACTGCTAAGCTAACGAAATGGGTCAAGTCAATCACATCATTCTCTAATGATGTGATCCCGTTAATCAAATGACAACTCATGTCTATGGCTAGGAAACTTAACCATCTTTGATTCAACGAGTTAGTCAAGGAGAGGCATACTAGTGACACTTTGTTTGTCTATGTATTCACACATGTACTAAGTTTCCGGTTAATACAATTCTAGCATGAATAATAAACATTTATCATGATATAAGGAAACAAATAATAACTTTATTATTGCCTCTAGGGCATATTTCCTTCAGATAGGGCCAACAAGCCCATAGCACGATCACATATTTCAAACTAGGAAGAACTTAATAATAGAATAGATAGAAAACTTAATAATAGAACTTAAAAAAAGGGCCAACAAGCCCATAGCAACTCCAACATAGTTCAATTACATCTTAACATAACATACACTAAAAGAAGATAGAGGGTTTAGAACCCTAGCCGCTGCCTTCTCCACCTCGCTCCTCCTCTGGGCGCCCTTTTCACATCTCCTCCGGGGCGTTGTCGATGGGGTATGGAAGAGTGTACATGCGCGTCACGGTGGGGAAGATGTTGGTGTACTCCGTGAACCTATTGTGGGTGGTGAAAGCGATGAACTCGGAGCCACACCAAAACACCCGGCCGAGGAGGTAGAAGGCGTTGAATGTATTGGTGAAGTGGGCAAGGAGAGCAACCACCACCCGATTATGGATGAACTCCTCGACGCGGAACATCGTTGGTGATCCCCGCGGGAGGTGGTGGTAGCCGGACGCGAGGAAGAACTCGTTGAAGTTCTTTGTGGTCCTCAACCTTCATATCCCACACACACGTAGTGTGCGATCAACGTACACGCGGGTAGGGTAGAACCTCTCCGGCACGGTGGGTGGGAGGCGGTAGGTTGGTCCGGTGTACTGCATGGCTGAGGGGTGTGCAGAAGAAGGAGAAGGGGTCGAAGAGCAAGAAGGGAATATGGCAGAGGATGGGATATGGATGAGGGATGGCAGAGGCAGAGGGTGGCTTAAATAGCCGTAGCGCTACGTGTTATTTGGACGTGGCAATAACGGGGTCAAATTGTTGGGGAACGCAGTAGTTTCAAAACTTTCCTATGCACACGCAAGATCATGGTGATGCATAGCAACGAGAGGGGCGAGTATCGTCTACGTACCCTTGTAGACCGTAAGCGGAAGCATTATGACAACGCGGTTGATGTAGTCGTATGTTGATAACCCACAAGTATAGGGGATCGCAACAGCTTTCGAGGGTAGAGTATTCAACCCAAATTTATTGATTCGACACAAGGGGAGCCAAAGAATATTCTCAAGTATTAGCAGCTGAGTTGTCAATTCAACCACACCTAGAAACTTAGTATCTGCAGCAGAGTGTTTAGTAGCAAAGTAATATGATAGTGATGGTAACGGTAACAATAGAGTATCGAAAGCAAAGTAATGTTTTTGGTATTTTGTAGTGATTGTAGCAATAGCAACGAGAAAGTAAATAAGCGTAAACCAGTATATGGAAAGCTCGTAGGCATTGGATCAATGATGGATAATTATGCCGGATGCGGTTCATCATGTAACAATCATAACATAGGGTGACACAGAACTAGCTCCAATTCGTCAATGTAATGTAGGCATGTATTCCAAATATAGTCATACGTGCTTATGGAAAAGTACTTGCATTACATCTTTTGTCCTACCCTCCCATGGCAGCGGGGTCCTAATGGAAACTAAGGGATATTAAGGCCTCCTTTTAATAGAGAACCGGAACAAAGCATTAGCACATAGTGAATACATGAACTCCTCAAACTACGGTCATCATCGGTAAGTATCCCGATTATTGTCACTTCGGGGTTAACGGATCATAACACATAGTAGGTGACTATAGACTTGCAAGATAGGATCTAGAACTCTCATATATTGATGAAAACAGAATAGGTTCAGATCTGAAATCATGGCACTCGGGCCCTAGTGACAAGCATTAAGCATAGCAAAGTCATAGCAACATCAATCTCAGAACATAGTGGATACTAGGAATCAAACCCTAACAAAACTAACTCAATTACATGGTGAATCTCATCCAACCCATCACCGTCTAGCAAGCCTATGATGGAATTACTCATGCACGGCGGTGAGCATCATGAAATTGGTGATGGAGGATGGTTGATGATGACGACGACGAATCCCCCTCTCTGGGGCCCCGAACGGACTCCAGATCAGCCCTCCCGAGAGGTTTTAGGGCTTGGCGGCGGCTCCATATCGTAAAACGCAATGATTTCTTCTCCCTTATTTTTTTTCTCCCCGAAAGCAGTTATATAGAGTTGGAGTTGGAGTCGGGAGGTCTCTAGGGGGCCCACGAGGTAGGGGGCATGCCCTAGGGGGGGCGCCCCCACCCTCGTGAGAAGGGTGTGGGCCCCCTGGTCTTCATCTTTGGCGAGGATTTTTTATTATTTATTGTAAGATATTCCATGGAGTTTCAGGTCATTCCGAGAACTTTTGTTTTCTGCACATAAAACAACATCATGGCAATTTTGCTGAAAACAACGTCAGCCCGGGTTAGTTCCATTCAAATCATACATGTTAGAGTCCAGAACAAGGGCAAAAGTGTCTGGAAAAGTAGATACGTTGGATACGTATCAACTCCCCCAAGCTTAAACCCTCGCTTGTCCTCAAGCAATTCAGTTGACAAACTGAAAGAAATAAAGAAAAACTTTTACAAACTCTGTTTGCTCTTGTTGTTGTAAATATGTCAAGCTAGTGTTCAAAGTTTTCAGCAAAGATTATAACTAACCACATTTTCAATAATTCTCAGGTCTCATGTTTACTCATATCAATAGCATAATCAACTAGCGAGCCATAATAATAAAACTCGGATGACAACACTTTCTCAAAACAATCACGATATGATATAACAAGATGGTATATCGCTAGCCTTTTCTGAGACCGCAAAACATAAGTGCAGAGCACCTTTAAAGATCAAGGACTGACTAGACATTGTAATTCATGGTAAAAGAGATCCAGTCATAGTCACACCTAATGTAAACTAACAATAATGAATGCAAATGACAGCTGCGCTCTCCAGCTAGTGCTTTTTAATAAGAGGGTGATGATTCAACATAAAAGTAAATATATAGGCCCTTCGCAGAGGGAAGCAGGGATTTGTAGAGGTGCCAGAGCTTGGTTTTGAAATAGAGGTGAATAATATTTTCAGCGGTATACTTTTATTGTCAACATAACAACCAAGAGATGGCGATATCTTCCATGCTACACACATTATAGGCGGTTCCCAAACAGAATGGTAAAGTTTATACTCCCCCTCCACCAACAAACATCAATCCATGGCTTGCTCGAAACAATGAGTGCCTCCAACATACATCAGGTCCCAGGGGAGTTTTGTTTGCAATTATTTTGATTTAGTTTGCATAAAGTATGGGACTGGGAATCCCGGTGACCAGCCATTTATCTCGTGAGTGAGGAGCAGAGTCCACTCCTCTTGAGAATAACCCGCCTAACATGGAAGATATAGACAGCCCTAGTTGATACATGAGCTATTCGAGCATACAAAACATGATATTTATTTGAAGGTTTAGAGTTTGGCACATACAAATTTACTTGGAACGGCAGGTAGATACCACATATAGGAAGGTATAGTGGACCCATCTGGATTAACTTTGGGGTTTAAGGGATGGGATGCACAAGCAGTATTCCCGCTTAGTACAGGTGAAGGCAAGCAAAAGACTGGGAAGCGACCAACTAGAGAGCGACAACAGCCATGTACATGCATTAAAATTAATAAACATTGGATGCAAGCATGAGTAGGATATAATCCACCATGAACATAAATATCGTGAAGGCTATGTTGATTTGTTTCAACTACATGCGTGAACATGTGCCAAGTCAAGTCACTTTAAATCATTCAGAGGAGGATACCACCCTATCATACCACACCATAACCATTTTAATAGCATGTTGGCACGCAAGGTAAACCATTATAACTCATAGCTAATCAAGCATGGCACAAGCAACTATGATCTCTAATTGTCATTGCAAACATGTTTATTCATAACAAGCTGAATCAAGAACGATGAACTCATCATATTTACAAAAAAAAGAGGTCGAGTTCGTACCAGCTTTTCTCATCTCAGCCAGTCCATCATATATCATCATAATTGCCTTTCACTTGCACGACCAAACAATGTGAATAATAATAAGAGTGCATATGCATTGGACTAAGCTTGAATCTGCGAGCATTCAATAAACAAGAGAAGACAAAGCAATATGGGCTCTTTTGTCAGATAAATAATAATGCATATAAGAGCCACTTCAACAATTTAATTATGGTCTTCTCCTACTGACCCTCAAAGAAAAGAAAAGAAATAAAACTATTTACACGGGAAAACTCCCAACAAGCAAAAGAAGAACATGGAATATTTTTGGGTTTTCTTTTTAATTACTACTACAAGCATGGAAAATAAATTGATTAAAAGCTACAACTAATTTTTTTGGTTTTTCTTAAGGTTTATTAAACACACAAGAAGAAAGCATAAAAGAAAATAAACTAGCATGGATGATACAATGAAAAAGTATGAGCACCGACATCTAGCAATGAGTGTGTGTGAACATAAATGTAATGTCGGTGAGAAATACGTACTCCCCCAAGGTTAGGCTTTTGGCCTAAGTTGGTCTATGGCCACGGCTGGCCTGGCTGATATCCATAATAATAGTTGTTAGGGTCGTACTGTGATGCAGCGACTATCGCCTCCTGAGCTGCAGTGTGGCGACGAGCGGCCTCCGCTCTCCTCTCGTACTCATCTGCCTCCTCTCTGGTAATAGTATATCCTCCTCTTGCCTGATAATCAAAGAAAGCAGGAGCAGGGAGAGTAATATGGACAACACGGCGTCTGTCAAAGATTAGTCGGTACTGGAGAGGCGATTCGTTCCTCTCGACAAAATGGTGGGAAACCATAGAATCAAAATCTAAATAAGCAGGAGGCAACTCCATGTCTCCTTCACGAACGTCTATCTCAAGAAATTTAGCTAAGTGGGTTGCATAAATTCCTCCAAAGAAATCTCCATTATGTCTATTATGATGCAACCTACAAGCTACAATGGCTCCCATATGATAAGATTGGTCTCATGACACAGCACTCCTGAGAATGCTAAGGTCAGGGACACACATGTGACATGCTTCATCCTTATCATTTATGCACCTACCTATGAAGAGAGCAAAATAATGTATAGCAGGAAAGTGAATGCTCCCTATGGTAGCTTGCGTTATATCTCTAGATTCCCCTACAGTTATACTAGCAAGAAAGTTTCTAAATTTAGATTTAGGGGGATCCCTAACACTACCCCATTGTGGAAGTTTGCAAGCAAAAGTGAAATCCTCTAAGTCCATAAGATTTGTCATAAAGATCAAACATGACCGAAGGAGAATTACGCGAAGATGAATACTCAAACCTCCTCACAAAAGAGCTTGTGAGCTCATGATACTGGGGGCATTTGTCTGCCTCAAAGTCCTCAAGACCGGCATTACGCACATATGCGTTAAATTCTTCTTTAATTCCCACTCAATCCATAAAATTTTCAGACGTCCACTCACAAGGACGCACTGGAGCGTCTCTTGGTGGCTCTTCGTTAGCATCACGCATTGCAAGCCTGGGTCCTTGCTTCTATAACATCCCAAATTTTCAATTTGGAATGTTATACATTAGATCATCATGCATATCATGTTTTATTTGCTTTGGGTTTTGATCCTAGAAAATTCTAAGCAACTCAAGGACCCACGGAGAGAGTTGGGGATTTCGTTATTTTCATATTTGAGTTTTTCTCAAATTTTGAGAATAGGATCATTTGATTTTATTTATTTTATCATCAATTATTTCTATTACAAAAATATGAGAGAGGGAATAAAATGACTTTCCCAAAATATAGAAATATTGAGGATTTAATAAAAAAATCAAATAGTTCTATTTCGGAGTTTTTTTGTTTTTATTTGAATTAGGAAAATGCGCGTTTTTCAAAATAGCATTTTGGGCCCAAATAAATGTTCACTTTGTCGGGCTTGATTTTAGAAGCCCGGGAAAATTTATTTCGGGATTTTTGGAGTCCGTTTAGTATTTCTTTTTATTTTTTTCTTCCGAGCGTAATTATTTAAAAAAAAACGGAACCGACTATGGGCCGTACTCGGCCAGGACTCCTCCTGGCCGGGGCCTTTATAAGCCGGGGCAAGCCAGCCCGAAGGCCCAGCCGCCCCGAAACCCTAGCCGCCAGCCGCCGCCGCCGCCAGCCGCCGATCCGCCGGAGCCGCGCGTCGCCCGAGGTTCGCCGCCCCTCGAAATCGTGCCGTTTAAAAAAAATTCCGTTTGTCGTTTTTCTTTTTCGTCGGATTTTTCCGCGGTTATTTTCTGATCACGATTTCTGATCCGATTTTCGTTTTAGTTTTACTTTTCGCTCATTTATCGGAATCAGGCGATTCAAGCGCCTGGAGTTTCGTCTCGAAACCCTCTATCCGAATAATCAACTTAAACAAGTTTTTGCTACTGTAAAATTTGACTTAGGTTCAGATTACTAGAACGAAGTTGTTTTTTTCGCTGTTTGACTTTCTTTGCTTCGTTCGATTTGATTCTTTTTGCCAACCGGAGTTCTTAAGTTGAACCTTCTGGTTAGATCTCTTATTTGAGTTTTACCTGTGCATTAGATGAGTACTTATTGTATGCTTGTTTGTTTGACTGCGATAGAGTACCCGGAGTGCGCCGCCTGTTACTTCGAATCGTTAGGTTTCACGGATCATCAGCAAGGCAAGTAACACTTTGATCATACCTTTTCTACAACCCAGTTTTTTTGCATTAGATCAATCTTCACACATTGCATGATTAGGATCTAATTAAACTGTGGGATGGGAAGTAGATGAGGTAGTACCTATTACCTGTTAATTATCAAACCTTTGGGAGTTACTTCTACGTTTGCTTATTATGCCATGCTATGCTAGTAGACGTGGATTGGGTGAGTGAAATCCATGACAGATGTGAGATTGATAATTAATGGTTTATCTAAGGTGGCAACTTAAACAAACATCTGGGTGGATTGAGGCACCTGGGTATTCTAGGACATGCATGTTTTCTTTTGGACCGCCACCCAGGCTCAAAGGGATCATGAGATTTTTCAAACTAGAAACTTCTGTGTGCAGCCACAAGCCATTATGGGCTCTGGCATAGTTGATTAAGTCGTGCGAACTCTTACAGGGTAGACTAGCAGATGTAGGGGAAAGTAGGTGTACCGGTCTATCCATCGTAAGGTGCTAGTGCTTCTGAAAGACTGTGTCTCGGTCATCCGTTTCTCAAACACCATGTAGTGCGAGAAATCCAACGGAGGCGATCGAGTCTTGTGGGGAAAAGTGCGCAAACCTCTGCAGAGTGTAACAAACTAATCATGATTAGCCGTGTCCCCGGTTATGGACATCTTGAGTATCTAGTATCTGGATTATCATGTGAATCTCAACATGTTACTCTAAAATTAATGTTGTTGGGTTAATGATGATGCTTAGTTGGGATTGAGAATGCTGTCAACCATTCTCAATGTTTAACAACCACCATGATAGTAATTAAATTTATTCCTTTTGAAGTAGGGAAAAATTGGCTTTATGCAAAACTGTAACCATAGAGCTTTCCACCAGCCAAATATGCATATAGTATAGCTGTTGCATTTCATTACTCTCTATGTGTTACCTTGCCAGCATATTCCATGTGCTGACCCGTTTTCGGGCTGCAACGTTAATTTTGCAGACTTTTCAGACGACAATTAAGGAGTTTTAGGTCGTGGTTCTATACTCAGTGATGCCGTTGGAGTTGATGGACTCACTTATCTTCCAAGCCTTCCGCTATTATTATTATTAGATGGCCTTAAGCCATATTCATTGTAATAAGTTCTCTTTTGATACACTCGATGTAATAAGTGTGTGATTGTAACTCTGCTATAAATCCTCCGAGTACTGTGTGGTGTCAGCATTACTGATCCAGGGATGACACCGGAGCACAGAGATCAGACTGTTTGAGGTCTGGTCGCTACAGAGATGGTATCAGAGCACACGCTGACTGTAGGACACGACCACTAAGCTAAAGACCTAGATCACTCCTCACTCTCTTCTCTTCTGACCTCTCATCTTTTCTACTCTTTAGGATGGCGGATGCAAGGAACAAGTTCACCCAACCGGATGAAGATACACCCTTTGGACGCCACTTGAAGGAAGTCACTAGATACCTAAACATAAGAGTACCAAGCTTCACGGGAACCCACAATGCCACTTTACCTGAAGAAGAGCGCTGGATGATTCAAGTTCAAGTTCCAGGAAGGACGTTCATGCCAGTCACTGAGTCCATAGAGTTTTCTTTTGATGTACCAACTTGGAGTCTAGGAAAGAGTATGGTAGCTCACATCGCCATGGGACGCATTGGAGAAGTCTACCGCAAGGATCTTAAGGATACTATCTACCAGATTTGTGGGCGCCGATATGAACACTGGGAGATGATTAACACCAGGAAAGATAGATCAATTGCAGCTTTTATTCAAGAGTTAAATCAGCACATTCGACGATAGGAGAATCAGATGTGCGCCGACATGATAGATCTGAAGAAGGCTAAGACTAGAATCAAGGAACTGGAGGAAGAACTCAAGGCTACACACGAAGATTATGAAGAAGAAATTGAAGTATTGGTGGATAAGAATGCCGACCTAACTATGAAGCTAGCAGTATTTATGGGAGGCCCGACACCAGTAGATGAAGATGAAGAACCCAAGGAGATTAGCCCGGAAGACTACATCATCATTGACGGCACCGACTCAGATAGTAGCAATGATGATTATGTTGATGAAGCAGGAGCAGATATCATGGAGTCTACAACCGTAGAATATTTCTAGTAGACCACCTCCTTAGTAGTAGTACTCCACCATGTAAATATAGTAGTCCGAGCACTTTGCGATAGTTAGATCGATTGTATGCCTTTGTTTGTTTGAATGAAGTGAATTGTTTGCTTTTGCCTCATGTGCATATGGGTAGTGTTTTCTCTTTAGACCCCCTCTATTCTTATATCTCATCTTTTCTAAACCCTCAGATGCCTCCGAGACGTAACTCCAGATTTGCCTTTCCGCCGGAGCTCACCCAGTTGATCCAGCAGCAGAACACCTTGATGCAGTTGCTAGTCCAGAATCAGAATCAGGGGAACAACAACAACAACCCACCACCACCACCACCACCTGTTGACCACTTAGCCCGCTTTCTTAGGCTGAATCCGCCGGTGTTTTCCAGTAGCACCGAGCCGATAATAGCAGATGATTGGCTCCGCAAGACAGCTAGGGAGTTGACCACAGCAGGATGCAAAGATGCGGAGAAGGTTAAGTTTGCCGCACATCAGTTAGAAGGACCCGCAGCATCATGGTGGGAGAATTTCACAGCCACCTTTCCAGTCGACACTGTCACATGGGATCAATTTCAGCAGGCTTTCCATACTGCCCATGTTTCAGCAGGAGCAATGGCCATGAAGAAGCGTGAGTTTCGTAACTTGCGCCAAGGAGGATGGACAGTTGGCCAGTATGTGGAGGAGTTTAGTAAGCTAGCACGTTATGCCCCAGATGACGTTGCTACGGATGCAGCTAAGCAGGAGAAGTTCCTGGAAGGACTGAATGATGAGTTGAGTATGCAGTTGATGGTAGCCACCTTCAACAACTACCAGGAGTTGGTAGACCGTGCTCTTATGATTGAAGGGAAGCAGCAGCAAATTGAGAACCGCAAGAGGAAGTATGAACAAGGAAAGTATAATTCAGGAGCTCAGCAGAAGCCACGTTTTACCCCTAGACCGGGAGGACATTTTCAGCATACCCATGGAGTAGGTAGCTCGCACAATCACAATGGCACCAAGAATAGTAATGGGAATGGAGGAAGCAATGGCCAGAACCGCAGCACCCCATCAACCCTAGCCAAGAGAGATCTGAGTCAAGTCACCTGTTTCAAGTGTTCCAAGACCGGACATTATGCCAATGAATGTCCTGGAGGCCAAAATGGCAATGGAAGCTCTGGGAAGAAGCCGAACCCTTTCAACAAGGGACAGGTGAACCACGTTAATGTGGAGGAGGTTGAAGCTCAGCCCGATGCAGTAATAGGTAAGTTTTTGGTTAAGTCATTTACTGCACTCGTTCTTTTTGATACTGGTGCATCGCATTCATACATATCAAGGGGATTTGTGGAAAAGTATAGCCTACCCACTAAGGTTCTCAAAACACCTATGCTAGTAAGCTCACCAGGAGCAGAGTACATGGCCAGTAAAGGATATTTTCAAGTGCCATTAAGTATAGGACGGCATGTTTTCCCAACAGATTTAATTATTCTGGAATCCCAAGGTCTGGATGTGATTCTTGGTATGGATTGGCTGTCGATGTATGGAGGAAACATCGATTGTGCTAGTAAGTCAATTTTGCTTACCACCCTAGAAGGGAGAAGGATCAAGTATGTATCCCGACATGCGCCAAACAAGACACAAGTAAATTCATTAACAGGAGTTGTGCAGGAGGAAGTACCAGTGGTAAGGGAATTCCCTGATGTATTTCCAGAGGAGTTGCCAGGCATGCCACCGGATAGAGATATTGATTCTTAATTGAGCTATTGCCAGGCACAGGGCCAATATCAAAGATACCATATAGGATGCCAGCAAAGGATTTGGTGGAAATTAAGAAATAGATTAAGGAATTACTGGATAAAGGTTACATTCGCCCAAGTTCTTCACCTTGGGGATCACCAGTACTATTAGTAGAGAAGAAGGATGGATCGTTAAGGATGGTTGTTGATTATCGAGGATTGAATGAAGTAACAATCAAGAACAAGTACCCGCTACCAATGATCAATGATCTGTTTGATCGATTGCAAGGAGCTAAGGTGTTTTCCAAGATCGATTTGCGATCAGGGTACCACCAGTTGAAGATTCGAGAACAGGATATTCCGAAGATAGCTTTTACCACCAGGTATGGGCTGTATGAGTATACCGTTATGTCATTTGGTCTGACTAACGCGCCTGCGTATTTTATGAACATGATGAACAAAGTGTTTATGGAGTTTTTGGATAAGTTCGTCGTAGTGTTCATTGATGATATCCTGGTTTATTCAAAGAATGAAGAGGAACATAAGGAGCATTTGCGTTTGGTACTTGGAAAGCTCAGAGAACATCAATTATATGCCAAGTTCAGCAAATGTGAGTTTTGGTTGAAGGAAGTAGGATTCCTCGGACACGTTATATCTGGAGAAGGTATAGCTGTTGATCCCACTAAAGTTGATACCGTGACCAAGTGGGAAGCCCCAACTACCGTTGGAGAGATCCGGAGTTTTCTTGGACTCGTAGGATACTACCGGAGGTTTATTGAAATTTTTTCAAAGATTTCGAAGCCTATGACGGAGTTGTTGAAGAAAGATACCAAGTTCAAATGGACTCAGCAGTGTGAGGCTAGTTTCCAGGAGTTGAAGAAATGCTTGGTTACCTCACCGGTGTTGATTTTGCCAGATCAGACCAAGGATTATGAGGTGTATTGCGACGCTTCACGTCAAGGACTTGGAGCAGTGCTTATGCAGGAAGGGAGAGTTGTTTCATATGCCTCAAGACAACTGAAGCCCCATGAGTTGAATTACGCTACGCATGATTTGGAGTTAGCAGCCGTAGTGCATGCCTTGAAGACATGGAGACATTTCCTCATCGGAAATCATTGTGAGGTGTACACGGATCATAAGAGTTTGAAGTACATTTTCACACAAAAGGAGTTGAACCTCAGACAAAGGAGATGGTTGGAGCTCATCAAGGATTATGATATGAAATTGCATTATCATCCCGGGAAGGCTAATGTAGTAGCTGATGCATTAAGCCGCAAGAGCCATGTCAATACGTTAATGACGGGAGAAATACCCAAGGAGTTAGCAGAAAATCTTCGTGAACTATGCTTGGAAATAGTTCCGAGAGGCTATGTAGCAAAGTTGGAAATTCAGTCAACTTTGATGGACAGAATCAGGAAAGTTCAGAAGACTGACAAGGAGATTGCTTCCATAAAGGAGAAAATGAAAGAAGGAAAAGCTAAAGGATTTCGTGAGGATGAGCACGATACCCTATGGTTTGAAGACCGTGTCTATGTGCCCAATGACCCAGAGATCAGGAAGTTAATTCTGCAAGAGGCCCATGATTCACCATATTCGATTCACCCAGGGAATACCAAGATGTATCTGGATTTGAAGGATATTTTCTGGTGGACCGGAATGAAGAAAGAAATAGCAGAGTATGTAGCAGTTTGTGATGTATGCCAGAGAGTAAAGGCAGAGCATCAGAAGCCAGCAGGATTGTTACAACCATTGCCGATACCCGAATGGAAGTGGGATAAGTTAGGCATGGATTTTATCACGGGATTTCCCAGGACTCGTTCAGGCTATGACTCGATTTGGGTTGTAGTCAATCGATTGATGAAAGTAGCTCATTTCATCCCAGTAAAGACCACTTATACCAGTGCTAAGTTGGCAAAAATATACATGACCAGAATAGTATGTCTGCATGGAGTTCCGAGGAGTATCATATTAGATAGAGGAACCCAGTTTACCTCAAAGTTCTGGAAGCAGTTGCACGAAACTTTGGGAACCAGGCTAGAATTCAGTACAGCTTTTCATCCGTAGACAGATGGACAGACCGAGAGAGTCAATCTTATGCGCTAGATTATGGATCTAGTTGGGACGATACTTTGCCATATGCGGAGTTCTCTTACAACAACAGTTACCAAACCAGTTTGAAGATGGCCCCTTTCGAAGCTTTGTATGGAAGGAGGTGCAGGACACCGTTGTCGTGGGACGAAGTTGGAGACCGTCAGTTGTTTGGACCTGACTTGATTAAGGAGTCTGAACAGAAAGTGAAGTTGATTCGCGATAGGCTCAAGGTAGCCCAGTCCACACAGAAGAGTTATGCAGATTCTAAACGCAAGGAGACAGTTTACGAAGTTGGAGACAGAGCTTATCTTCGAGTATCTCCACTTCGGGGAACAAAGCGTTTTGGAGTTAAAGGGAAGTTAGCGCCACGATTTGTAGGACCATATCGAATTTTGGAACGTATGGGAGAAGTGGCCTACAAGTTGAAATTGCCCGAAGGATTGTCAGGAGTTCATGATGTGTTCCACATTTTCCCAGTTAAAGAAGTGTCACGCGGAGATAGCTGACATACCATTGAGAGACACAGTGCCTTTGGAAACCATTCAGTTGGATAACGATTTGACCTACGAGGAGAAACCAGTTAAGATCCTCGAGTTTGCCAGCCGAGTTACTCGCAGCAAAGTTATCAAGTTTTGCAAGGTTCAGTGGAGCCACCACACGGAGGATGAAGCCACCTGGGAACGAGAGGAAGATTTGCTCAAAGACCACCCTCACCTATTTTCTAGCCAACCCGAATCTCGAGGGCGAGATTCATCTTAAGGGGGGTAGGTTTGTAACATCCCAAATTTTCAATTTGGAATGTTATACATTAGATCATCATGCATATCATATTTTATTTGCTTTGGGTTTTGATCCTAGAAAATTCTAAGCAACTCAAGGACCCACGGAGAGAGTTGGGGATTTCGTTATTTTCATATTTGAGTTTTTCTCAAATTTAGAGAATAGGATCATTTGATTTTATTTATTTTATCATCAATTATTTCTATTACAAAAATATGAGATAGGAAATAAAATGACTTTCCCAAAATATAGAAATATTGAGGATTTAATAAAAAAATCAAATAGTTTTATTTCAGAGTTTTTTTGTTGTTTTTATTTGAATTAGGAAAAATGCGCGTTTTTCAAAATTGCATTTAGGTCCCAAATAAATGTTCACTTTGTCTCGCTTGATTTTAGAAGCCCGGGAAAATTTATTTCGGGATTTTTGGAGTCCGTTTAGTATTTCTTTTTATTTTTTTTCTTCCGAGCGTAATTATTTAAAAAAAAAACGGAACCGACTATGGGCCGTACTCGGCCAGGACTCCTCCTGGCCGGGGCCTTTATAAGCCGGGGCAAGCCAGCCCGAAGGCCCAGCCGCCCCGAAACCCTAGCCGCCAGCCGCCGCCGCCGCCAGCCGCCGATCCGCCGGAGCCGCGCGTCTCCCGAGGTTCGCCGCCCCTCGAAATCCGTGCCGTTTAAAAAAAATTTCGTTCGTCGTTTTTCTTTTTCGTCGGATTTTTCCGCGGTTATTTTCTGATCACGATTTCTGATCCCATTTTCGTTTTAGTTTTACTTTTCGCTCATTTATCGGAATCAGGCGATTCAAGCGCCTGGAGTTTCGTCTCGAAACCCTCTATCCGAATAATCAACTTAAACAAGTTTTTGCTACTGTAAAATTTGACTTAGGTTCAGATTACTAGAACGAAGTTGTTTTCTTTCGCCGTTTGACTTCCTTTGCTTCGTTCGATTTGATTCTTTTTGCCAACCGGAGTTCTTAAGTTGAACCTTCTGGTTAGATCTCTTATTTGAGTTTTACCTGTGCATTAGATGAGTACTTATTGTATGCTTGTTTGTTTGACTGCGATAGAGTACCTGGAGTGCGCCGCCTGTTACTTCGAATCGTTAGGTTTCACGGATCATCAGCAAGGCAAGTAACACTTTGATCATACCTTTTCTACAACCCAGTTTTTTTTGCATTAGATCAATCTTCACACATTTCATGATTAGGATCTAATTAAACTGTGGGATGGGAAGTAGATGAGGTAGTACCTATTACCTGTTTATTATCAAACCTTTGGGAGTTACTTCTACGTTTGCTTATTATGCCATGCTATGCTAGTAGACGTGGATTGGGTGAGTGAAATCCATGACAGATGTGAGATTGATAATTAATGGTTTATCTAAGGTGGCAACTTAAACACACATCTGGGTGGATTGAGGCACCTGGGTATTCTAGGACATGCCTGTTTTCTTTTGGACCGCCACCCAGGCTCAAAGGGATCATGAGATTTTTCAAACTAGAAACTTCCGTGTGCAGCCACAAGCCATTATGGGCTCTGGCATAGTTGATTAAGTCATGCGAACTCTTACAGGGTAGACTAGCAGATGTAGGGGAAAGTAGGTGTACCAGTCTATCCATCGTAAGGTGCTAGTGCTTCTGAAAGACTGTGTCTCGGTCATCCGTTTCTCAAACACCATGTAGTGCGAGAAATCCAACGGAGGTGATCGAGTCTTGTGGGGAAAAGTGCGCAAACCTCTGCAGAGTGTAACAAACTAATCATGATTAGCCGTGTCCCCGGTTATGGACATCTTGAGTATCTAGTATCTGGATTATCATGTGAATCTCAACATGTTACTCTAAAATTAATGTTGTTGGGTTAATGATGATGCTTAATTGGGATTGAGAATGCTGTCAACCATTCTCAATGTTTAACAACCACCATGATAGTAATTAAATTTATTCCTTTTGAAGTAGGGAAAAATTGGCTTTATGCAAAACTGTAACCATAGAGCTTTCCACCAGCCAAATATGCATATAGTATAGCTGTTGCATTCCATTACTCTCTATGTGTTACCTTGCCAGCATATTCCATGTGCTGACCCGTTTTCGGGCTGCAACATTAATGTTGCAGACTTTTCAGATGACGATTAAGGAGTTTTAGGTCGTGGTTCTATACTCAGTGATGCCGTTGGAGTTGATGGACTCACTTATCTTCCAAGCCTTCCGCTATTATTATTATTAGATGGCCTTAAGCCATATTCATTGTAATAAGTTCTCTTTTGAGACACTCGATGTAATAAGTGTGTGATTGTAACTCTGCTATAAATCCTTCGAGTACTGTGTGGTGTCAGCATTACTGATCTAGGGATGACACCGGAGCACAGAGATCAGACTGTTTGAGGTCTGGTTGCTACAGCTTCCTTGAAGAACCACCTTGGAACATTTTCCTAAACATATTTCTTCCTCTGAAAAATTCTGAAATTTTTTAGTAACTTGAAAATAAAAGTAAACCAAACTCAATAATATTGATAGCAACTACTCCTACAAGTGCCTAGAGCCTATATCATGCATCAAAACTACTTTTGACCATATAAATTTGATATGCAAGCTCAAGAACAGGGTCACCTTAGCAACGCAAATTTGCAATGAATAAAGCACTAGAACAAAAACTAATTGGACCAATGGAGGAGTCATGTACCAAGGAACTGTTGGAAATATGCCCTAGAGATAATAATAAAATGGTTATTATTATATTTCTTTGTTCATGATAATTGTCTATTGTTCATGCTATAATTGTGTTATCCGGAAATCGTAATACATGTGTGAATACATAGACCACAACACGTCCCTAGTGAGCCTCTAGTTGACTAGCTCGTTGATCAAAAGATAGTCATGGTTTCCTGACTATGGACATTGTATGTCATTGATAACGGGATCACATCATTAGGAGAATGATGTGATGGACAAGATCCAAAAGCATAGCTCAAAGATCGTGTAGTTCGTTTGTTGTAGCTTTTTCGAATGTCAAGTATCATTTCCTTAGACCATGAGATTGTGCAACTCCCGGATACCGTAGGAGTCCTTTGGGTGTGCCAAACATCACAACATAACTGGGTGACTATAAAGGTACACTACAGGTATCTCCAAAAGTGTCTGTTGGGTTGGCACGAATCGAGACTGGGATTTGTCACTCCGTATGACAGAGAGGTATCTCTGGGCCCACTCGGTAATGCATCATCATAATGAGCTCAATGTGACCAAGTGGTTGATCACGGGATCATGCATTACGTTATGAGTAAAGTGACTTGCCGGTAACGAGATTGAACGAGGTATTGGGATACCGACGATCGAGTCTCGGGCAAGTAACGTATCGATTGACAAAGGGAATTGTATACGGATTGATTGAATCCTCGACATCGTGGTTCATCCGATGAGATCATCGTGGAGCATGTGGGAGCCAACATGGGTATCCAGATCCCGCTGTTGGTTATTGACCGGAGAAGCATCTCGGTCATGTCTGCATGTCTCCCGAACCCGTAGGGTCTACACACTTAAGGTTCGGTGACGCTAGGGTTGTAGAGATATTAGTATGCAGTAACCCGAAAGTTGTTCGGAGTCCCGGATGAGATCCCGGACGTCACGAGGAGTTCCGAAATGTTCCGGAGGTAAAGATTTATATATAGGAAGTCCAGTTTCAGCCATCGGGAAGGTTTCGGGGGTCGCCGGTATTGTACCGGGACCACCGGAAGGGTCCTGGGGGTCCACCGGGTGGGGCCACCTATCCCGGAGGGCCCCATGGGCTGAAGTGGGAGGGGAACCAGCCCCTGGTGGGCTGGTGCGCCCCCCCTTGGGCCTCCCCTGCGCCTAGGGTTGGGAAACCCTAGGGGTGGGGCGCCCCCCACTTGGCTTGGGGGGGAAGCCACCCCTTGGCCGGTGCCCCCCTTGGAGATTGCATCTCCTAGGGCCGGCGCCCCCCCAAGGCCCCTATATAAAGAGGGGGGAGGGAGGGCAGCCGCACCCTTGCTCTTGGCGCCTCCCTCTCCCTCTGTAACACCTCTCCTCCCCGCTTGCGCTTGGCGAAGCCCTGCCGGGATCCTGCTGCATCCACCACCACGCCGTCGTGTTGCTGGATCTTCATCAACCTCTCCTTCCCCCTTGCTGGATCAAGAAGGAGGAGACGTCTTCCCAACCGTACGTGTGTTGAACGCGGAGGTGCTGTCCGTTCGACACTTGGTCATCGGTGATTTGGATCACGACGAGTACGACTCCATCAACCCCGTTCACTTGAACGCTTCCGCTCGCGATCTACAAGGGTATGTGGATGCACTCCTATTCCCTTTGTTGCTAGAATACTCCATAGATTGATCTTGGTGATGCGTAGAAAATTTTAAATTCTGCTATGTTCCCCAACAGTGGTATCAGAGCCAGGTTTATGCGTAGTTTCTATGCACGAGTAGAACACAAAGTAGTTGTGGGCGTCGATATTGTCAATTATCTTGCCGTTACTAGTCTTATCTTGATTCGGCAGCATTGTGGGATGAAGCGGCCCGGACCGACCTTACACGTACGCTTACGTGAGACTGGTTCGACCCACTAACATGCACTAGTTGCATAAGGTGGCTGGCGGGTGTCTGTCTCTCCCACTTTAGTCGGATCGGATTCGATGAACAGGGTCCTTATGAAGGGTAAATAGAAATTGGCAATTCACGTTGTGGTTTTGGCGTAGGTAAGAAACGTTCTTGCTAGAAACCTATAGCAGCCACGTAAAAACTTGCAACAACAATTAGAGGACGTCTAACTTGTTTTTGCAGCAAGTGTTTTGTGATGTGATATGGCCAAAGGATGTGATGAATGATATATGTGATGTATGAGATGATCATGTTCTTGTAATAGGAATCACGACTTGCATGTCGATGAATATGATAACCGGCAGGAGCCATAGGAGTTGTCTTTATTTATTTATGACCTGGGTGTCAACATAAACGTCATGTAATTACTTTACTTTATTGCTAAAGCGTTAGCCATAGTAGTAGAAGTAATAGATGACGAGACAACTTCAAGAAGACACGATGATGGAGATCATGATGATGGAGATCATGGTGTCATGCCGGTGACAACGATGATCATGGAGCCCCGAAGATGGAGATCAAAAGGAGCAAATGATATTGGCCATATCATGTCACTATTTGATTGCATGTGATGCTTATCATGTTTTACATCTTATTTGCTTAGAACGACGGTAGCTTAAATAAGATGATCCCTCGTAATAATTTCAAGAAAGTGTTCCCCCTAACTGTGCACAGTTGCGAAGGTTCGTTGTTTTGAAGCACCACGTGATGATCGGTGTGATAGATTCTAACGTTCGAATACAACGGGTGTAAGCCAGATTTACACACGCAATGCACTTAGGTTGACTTGACGAGCCTAGCATATACAGACATGGCCTCGGAACACGGAAGACCGAAAGGTCGAGCATGAGTCTTATAGAAGATACGATCAACATGAAGATGTTCACCGATGTTGGCTAGTCCGTCTCACGTGATGATCGGACACGGCCTAGTTAACTCGGATCATGTTTCACTTAGATGACTGGAGGGATGTCTATCTGAGTGGGAGTTCATTGAGTAATTTGATTAGATGAACTTAATTATCATGAACTTAGTCTAAAATCTTTACAATATGTCTTGTAGATCAAATGGCCCACGTTGTCCTCAACTTCAATGCGTTCCTAGAGAAAACCAAGCTGAAAGATGATGGCAGCAACTATACGGACTGGGTCCGGAACCTGAGGATCATCCTCATAGCTGCCAAGAAAGATTATGTCCTAGAAGCACCGCTAGGTGACGCACCCATCCTAGAGAACCAAGACGTTATGAATGCTTGGCAGTCACGTGTTGATGATTACTCCCTCGTTCAATGCGGCATGCTTTACAGCTTAGAACCGGGGCTCCAAAAGCGTTTTGAGAGACATAGAGCATATGAGATGTTCGAAGAGCTGAAAATGGTTTTGCAAGCTCATGCCCGGGTCGATAGATATGAAGTCTCCGACAAGTTCTTTAGTTGTAAGATGGAGGAAAATAGTTCTGTCAGTGAGCACATACTCAAAATGTCTGGGTTGCATAACCGCTTGACTCAACTAGGAGTTAATCTCCCGGATGACGCGGTCATTGACAGAATCCTTCAGTCGCTTCCACCGAGCTACAAGAGCTTTGTGATGAACTTCAATATGCAGGGGATGGAAAAGACCATTCCTGAGGTGTATTCAATGCTGAAATCAGCAGAGGTGGAAATCAAAAAGGAACATCAAGTGTTGATGGTGAATAAAACCACTAAGTTCAAGAAAGGCAAGGGTAAAAAGAACTTCAAGAAGGACGGCAAGGGAGTTGCCACGCCCGTTAAGCAAGCTGCCGGGGAGAAGCCAAAGAATGGACCCAAGCCCGAGACTGAGTGTTTTTATTGCAAGGGAAGTGGTCACTGGAAGCGGAACTGCCCCAAATACTTAGCGGACAAGAAGGCCGGCAACACTAAAGGTATATGTGATATACATGTAATTGATGTGTACCTTACCAGTACTCGTAGTAGCTCCTGGGTATTTGATACCGGTGCGGTTGCTCACATTTGTAACTCAAAGCAGGAGCTGCGGAATAAGTGGAGACTGGCGAAGGACGAGGTGACGATGCGCGTCGGGAATGGTTCCAAGGTCGATGTGATCGCCGTCGGCACGCTACCTCTACATTTACTTACGGGATTAGTTTTAAACCTCAATAATTGTTATTTAGTGCCAGCTTTGAGCATGAACATTGTATTAGGATCTCGTTTAATTCGAGATGGCTACTCATTTAAATCTGAGAATAATGGTTGTTCTATTTATATGAGCGATATGTTTTATGATCATGCTCCGATGGTGAATGGTTTATTCTTAATGAATCTCGAGCGTAATGTTACACATATTCATAGTGTGAATACCAAAAGATGTAAGGTTGATAATGATAGTCCCACATACTTGTGGCACTGCCGCTTTGGTCACATAGGTGTCAAACGCATGAAGAAGCTCCATGCATATGGACTTTTGGAGTCTCTTGATTACAAATCATTTGACACGTGCGAACCATGCCTCATGGGTAAAATGACCAAGACTCCGTTCTCAGGAACGATGGAGCGAGCAACCAACTTGTTGGAAATTATACATACTGATGTGTGCGGTCCAATGAGTGTTGAGGCTCGCGGTGGCTATCGTTATGTTCTCACCCTCACTGATGACTTGAGTAGATATGGGTATGTCTACTTAATGAAACACAAGTCTGAGACCTTTGAAAAGTTCAAGGAATTTCAGAGTGAGGTTGAGAATCAATGTGACAAGAAAATCAAGTTCTTGCAATCAGATAGTGGGGGAGAATATTTGAGTCACGAATTTGGCACACACTTAAGGAAATGTGGAATAGTTTCACAACTCACGCCGCCTAGAACACCTTAGCGTAATGGTGTGTCCGAACGTCGTAATCGCACTCTATTAGATATGGTGCGATCTATGATGTCTCTTACCGATTTACCGCTGTCATTTTGGTGCTATGCTTTAGAGACTGCCGCATTCACTTTAAATAGGGCTCCGTCGAAATCCGTTGAGACGACACCGTATGAATTATGGTTTGGGAAGAAACCTAAGCTGACGTTTCTAAAAGTTTGGGGATGCGATGCTTATGTCAAGAAACTTCAACCTGAAAAGCTCGAACCCAAATCGGAAAAATGCGTCTTCATAGGATACCCTAAAGAAACTATTGGGTATACCTTCTACCTCAGATCCGAAGGCAAGATCTTTGTTGCCAAGAATGGGTACTTTCTAGAGAAAGAGTTTCTCTCGAAAGAAATAAGTGAGAGGAAAGTAGAACTTGATGAAGTATTACCTCTTGAACCGGTAAGTGACGCAACTCAAGAAAATTTTCCTGATGTGCCCGCACCGACTAGAGAGGAAGTTAATGATAATGATCATGAAACTTCAGATCAAGTTGCTACTGAACTTCGTAGGTCCACAAGGACATGTTTCGCACCAGAGTGGTACGGCAACTCTGTCTTGGAAATCATGTTGTTAGACAACGGTGAACCTTCGAACTATGAAGAAATGATGGCGGGCCCGGATTCCGACAAATGGCTGGAAGCCATGAAGTCCGAGATAGGATCCATGTATGAAAACGAAGTATGGACTTTGACTGACTTGCCCGATGATCGGCGAGCCATAGAAAATAAATGGATCTTTAAGAAAAAGACAAACGCGGATGGTAACGTAACCATCTATAAAGCTCGGCTTGTCGCTAAGGGTTATCGACAAGTTCAAGGGGTTGACTACGATGAGACTTTCTCACCCGTAGCGAAGCTGAAGTACGTCCGAATCATGTTAGCAATTGCCACATTCTATGATTATGAGATATGGCAAATGGACGTCAAAACGGCATTCCTTAATGGTTTCCTTAAGGAAGAATTGTATATGATGCAGTCGGAAGGTTTTGTCGATCCTAATAATGGTGACAAGGTGTGCAAGCTCCAACGCTCGATTTATGGGCTGGTGCAAGCATCTCGGAGTTGGAACATTCGTTTTGATGAGATGATCAAAGAGTTTGGGTTTACGCACACTTATGGAGAAGCCTGCATTTACAAGAAAGTGAGTGGGAGCTCTGTAGCATTTCTCATATTGTATGTGGATGACATACTGTTGATGGGAAATGATATAGAATTCTTGGAAAGCATAAAGGCCTACTTGAACAAGTGTTTTTCAATGAAGGATCTTGGAGAAGCTGCTTATATATTAGGCATCAAGATCTATAGAGATAGATCAAGATGCCTCATTGGTCTTTCACAGAGTACGTACCTTGACAAGATATTGAAGAAGTTCAAAATGGATCAGTCAAAGAAGGGGTTCTTGCCTGTATTGCAAGGTACTAGATTGAGCATGGCTCAATGCCCGACCACAACAGAAGATAGAGAAAAGATGAGTGTCGTCCCCTATGCCTCGGCCATAGGGTCTATCATGTATGCTATGTTGTGTACCAGACCTGATGTAAACCTTGCCGTAAGTTTGGTAGGAAGGTACCAAAGTAATCCCGGCATGGAACACTGGACAACGGTCAAGAATATCCTGAAGTACCTGAAAAGGACTAAGGATATGTTTCTCGGTTATGGACATGACGAAGAGCTCGTCGTAAAGGGTTACGTCGATGCTAGCTTCGACACAGATCTGGATGACTCTAAGTCACAAACCGGATACGTGTATATTTTGAATGGTGGGGCAGTAAGCTGGTGCAGTTGCAAGCAAAGCGTTGTGGCGGAATCTACATGTGAAGCAGAGTACATGGCAGCCTCGGAGGCAGCACAAGAAGCAGTCTGGGTGAAGGAGTTCATAACCGACCTAGGAGTCATACCCAATGCGTCGGGCCCGATGACTCTCTTCTGTGACAACACTGGAGCTATTGCCCTTGCCAAGGAGCCCAGGTTTCACAGGAAGACCAGGCATTTCAAGCGTCGCTTCAACTCCATTCGTGAAAGTGTTCAAAATGGAGACATAGAGATTTGTAAAGTACATACGGACCTGAATGTGGCTGATCCGTTGACTAAACCTCTCCCTAGGGCAAAACATGATCAACACCAGAACTGCATGGGTGTTTGATTCATCACAATGTAACTAGACTATTGACTCTAGTGCAAGTGGGAGACTGTTGGAAATATGCCCTGGAGGCAATAATAAAATGGTTATTATTATATTTCTTTGTTCATGATAATTTTCTATTGTTCATGCTATAATTGTTTTATCCGGAAATCGTAATACATGTGTGAATAGATAGACCACAACACGTCCCTAGTGAGCATCTAGTTGACTAGCTCATTGATCAAAAGATAGTCATGGTTTCCTGACTATGGGCATTGGATGTCATTGATAACGGGATCACATCATTAGGAGAATGATGTGATGGACAAGACCCAATCCTAAGCACAGCTCAAAGATCGTGTAGTTCGTTTGCTGTAGCTTTTCCGAATGTCAAGTATCATTTCCTTAGACCATGAGATTGTGCAACTCCCGGATACTGTAGGAGTGCTTTGGGTGTGCCAAACGTCACAACGTAACTGGGTGACTATAAAGGTACACTACAGGTATCTCCAAAAGTGTTTGTTGGGTTGGCACGAATCGAGACTTAGATTTTCCACTCTGTATGACGGAGAGGTATCTCTGGCCCACTCGGTAATGCATCATCATAATGAGCTCAATGTGACCAAGTGGTTGATCATGGGATCATGCATTACGGTACGAGTAAAGTGACTTTCCGGTAACGAGATTGAACGAGGTATTGGGATACCGACGATCGAGTCTCGGGCAAGTAACGTATCGATTGACAAAGGGAATTGTATACAGATTGATTGAATCCTCAACATCGTGGTTCATCCGATGAGATCATCGTGGAGCATGTGGGAGCCAACATGGGTATCCAGATCCAGCTGTTGGTTATTGACCGGAGAAGCATCTCGATCATGTCTGCATGTCTACCGAACCCGTAGGGTCTACACACTTAAGGTTCGGTGACGCTAGGGTTGTAGAGATATTAGTATGCAGTAACCCGAAAGTTGTTCGGAGTCCCGAATGAGATCCCGGACGTCACGAGGAGTTCTGGAATGGTCCGGAGGTAAAGATTTATATATAGGAAGTCCAGTTCCGGCCATCAG
The DNA here is from genome assembly GCF_002162155.2 of Triticum dicoccoides. Taxonomy (NCBI): domain Eukaryota; kingdom Viridiplantae; phylum Streptophyta; class Magnoliopsida; order Poales; family Poaceae; genus Triticum; species Triticum dicoccoides. The sequence continues at coordinate 474,211,841 of NC_041380.1, forward strand.
GAAGGTTTCGGGGGTCGCCGGTATTGTACCGGGACCACCGGAAGGGTCCCAGGGGTCCACCGGGTGGGGCCACCTATCCCGGAGGGCCCCATGGGCTGAAGTGGGAGGGGAACCAGCCCCTGGTGGGCTGGTGTGCCCCCCCTTGGGCCTCCCCTGCGCCTAGGGTTGGGAAACCCTAGGGGTGGGGGCGCCCCCCACTTGGCTTGGGGGGGAAGCCACCCCTTGGCCGCCGCCCCCCCTTGGAGATTGCATCTCCTAGGGCCGGCGCCCCCCAAGGCCCCTATATAAAGAGGGGGGAGGGAGGGCAGCCGCACCCTTGCTCTTGGCGCCTCCCTCTCCCTCCGTAACACCTCTCCTCCCCGCTTGCGCTTGGCGAAGCCCTGCCGGGATCCTGCTGCATCCACCACCACGCCGTCGTGCTGCTGGATCTTCATCAACCTCTCCTTCCCCCTTGCTGGATCAAGAAGGAGGAGACGTCTTCCCAACCGTACGTGTGTTGAACGCGGAGGTGCTGTCCGTTCGGCACTTGGTCATCGGTGATTTGGATCACGACGAGTATGACTCCATCAACCCCGTTCACTTGAACGCTTCCGCTCGCGATCTACAAGGGTATGTAGATGCACTCCTATTCCCTTTGTTGCTAGAATACTCCATAGATTGATCTTGGTGATGCGTAGAAAATTTTAAATTCTGCTACGTTCCCCAACAGGAACAATCTCCCCAAGCAGTTTTGTGAGAGGTGCTTTGAGCAAGGAGATCAAAAATGGCAGCAAAGAGGGCCTGGACTCGGGTTTGAGCTGGTTTTTCGTGTTTGGGGGAGGAAGATGAAGTGCGTGGCTGAAAGAATAAGTGGAGGAGGGCCACCATGGGCCCACGAGGCAGGGGGCGCGCCCTCCACCCTCGTGGCAAGGTGGTTGGCCCCCCTGGTGTGTATTTTGTTCCATAAATCCTTAAATATTCTAGAAAAAATCATATTTAATTTTCAGGGCATTTGGAGAACTTTTATTTTTGAGGTATTTTTATATTGCACGGATAATCAGATAACAGACAGAAAATTATTTATTTTCACTTTATTTCAACTAAATAACAGAAATTATGGAGAGGGTACAGAAGGTTGTGCTTCTAGTTTCATCCATCTCATGCTCGTCAAAAGGAATCCACTAACAAGGTTGATCAAGTCTTGTTAACAAACTCATTCTGATTAACATGAAACCGGAGAAATTTCGAATAACACTAGGTTACCTCAACGGGGATATGCACATCCCCATAATAAGTATATCATATTTCTTCTTGACAGTAGGAAGAGGAAATTCAAAACCTCCAAATATAATTGATGGAATTTTTCCGATAGATTTGATACTATGAACTTGAGGTTGTTTCCTCGGAAAGTGTACCATATGCTCATTACCATTAACATGAAAAATGAAATTGCCTTTGTTGCAATCAGTAACAGCCCCTGCAGTATTAAGAAAAGGTCTTCCAAGAATAATAGACATACTATCGTCCTCGAGAATATCAAGAATAACAAAGTCCGTCAAAATAGTAACGTTTGCAACCACAACAGGCACATCCTCACAAATACCGACATGTATAGTAGTTGATTTATCAGCCATTTGTAAAGATATTTCAGTAGGTGTCAACTTATTCAAATCAAGTCTACGATATAAAGAGAGAGGCATAACACTAACACCGGCTCCAAGATCACATAAAGCAGTTTTAACATAGTTTCTTTTAATGGAGCATGGTATAGTAGGTACTCATGGATCTCCAAGTTTCTTTGGTATTCCACCCTTAAAAGTATAATTAGCAAGCATGGTGGAAATTTCAGCTTCTGGTATCTTTCTTTTATTTGTAATAATATCTTTCATGTATTTAGCATAAGGATTGGTTTTGAGTATATCAGTCAATCACATACGCAAAAAGATAGGTCTAATCATTTCAGCAAAGCGCTCAAAATCCTCATCATCCTTTTTCTTGGATGGTTTGGGAGGAAAAGGCATGGGTTTCTGAAACCAAGGCTCTCTTTCTTTACCATGTTTCCTAGCAACAAAGTCTTTCTTATCATAACGTTGATTCTTTGATTGTGGGTTATCAAGATCAACATCAGGTTCAATTTCTACATCAATATCATTACTAGGTTGAGCATCATTATGAACATCATCATTAACATTTTCATTAGGTTCATGTTCATTACCAGATTGTGTTTCAGCATCAGAAATAGAGATATCATTAACATTATGAATAGAAGTTTGCACAGTTCTATCATTTTTCTTTTTCTTCCTTTTAGAAGAACTAGGTGCATCAATTTTATTTCTATGAGAATCTTTCTCAATTCTCTTAGGGTGGCCTTCAGGATACAAAGGTTCCTGAGTCATTCTACCAGTTCTAGTAGCCACTTTAACAACATAATTATTTTTCTTACTATTCATCTCATTGAGCAATTCTTTTTGAGCTTTAAGTACTTGTTCTACTTGAGTGGTAACCATAGAAGCATGTTTGCTAACAAGTTTAAGTTCACCTCTAATATTAGCCATATAATCACCCAAGTATTTAATCATATCAGCATCTTGTTTTAATTGTCTACCAAAATAAGCATTGAAGTCTTCTTTCTTAGACATAAAATTATCAAACTCATCCAAGCATTGACTAGCAATTTTAGTAGGAGGGATTTCAGATTTATCATATCTATAGAGAGAATTTACCTTTACTACCTATGTCGGGTTATCGGGGTCTGGAGGTTCTTCAATAAATAAAGGATTAAGATCATATGTTTCTTCAACAGGTGGTAAATTAAGACCATGTATTTCTTCAATAGGAGGTAAATTCTTAACATCTTCAGCTCTAATACCTTTTTTTCATAGATTTCTTTGCCTCTTGCATATCTTCAGGACTGAGAAATAGAATACCTCTCTTCTTCGGAGTTCGTTTAGGAATAGGATCATTAATTGGAGCAGGAGGTGCCCAATTATTTTCATTTGTCAACATATTATTCAATAAGATTTCAGCTTCATCCGGTGTTCTTTCCCTGAAAAGAGAACCAGCACAACTATCCAGGTAATCTCTGAAAGGATCGGTTAGTCCATTATAAAAGATATCAAGTATTTCATTTTTCTTAAGAGGATGATCAGGCAAAGCATTAAGTAACTTGAGAAGCCTCCCCCAAGATTGTGGGAGACTCTCTTCTTTAATTTGCACAAAGTTATATATTTCCTTTAAAGCAGCTTGTTTCTTATGAGCAGGGAAATATTTAGCAAAGAAGTAATAGATCATATCCTGGGGACTACGCACACAACCAGGATCAAGAGAATTAAACCATATGTTAGCATCACCCTTTAATGATAACAGAAATATTTTAAGGATATAAAACTAGCGAGATCTCTCATCATTAGTGAACAGGGTGGCTATATCATTTAATTTAGTAAGATGTGCTACAACAGTTTCAGATTCATAGCCATGAAAAGGATCAGATTCAACCAAAGTGATTATATCAGGATCAACAGAGAATTCATAATCCTTATCAGTAACACATATAGGTGAAGTAGCAAAAGCAGGGTCAGGTCTCATCCTAGCATTTAGAGATTGCTTATTCCATTTAGCTAACAACCTTTTGAGTTCATATCTATCTCTGCAAGCTAAAATAGCTAAAGAAGTATCTTGATCAAATAAATAACCCTCAGGAATAACAAGTGATTCTTCATCATCACTTTCATCTTTAGAATCAGATTCAATATTTTCAATCTCTCTAGCCCTAGCAATTCGTTCCTCGAGAAAATCACTAAGTGGCATAGTAGTATCACGCATAGAGGTAGTTTCATCATAAGTATCATGTATAGCAGAAGTAGCATCATCAATAACATGTGACATATTAGAACGAATAGCAGAAGCATGTTTAGGTGTCGCAAGCTTACTCATAACAGAAGGTGAATCAAGTGCAGAGCTAGATGGCAGTTCCTTACCTCCCCTCGTAGTTGAGGGATAGATCTTGGTTTTTGGATCTCTCAAGTTCTTCATAGTGTCCAGCAGATATAAATCCCAAGTGACTCAAAGAATAGAGCTATGCTCCCCGGCAATGGCGCCAGAAATTAGTCTTGATAACCCACAAGTATAGGGGATCGCAATAGCTTTCGAGGGTAGAGTATTCAACCCAAATTTATTGATTTGACACAAGGGGAGTCAAAGAATATTCTCAAGTATTAGCAGCTGAGTTGTCAATTCAACCACACCTGGAAACTTAGTATCTGCAGCAGAGTGTTTAGTAGCAAAGTAATATGATAGTGATGGTAAAGGTAACAAAAGAGTAACGAAAGCATAGTAATGTTTTTGGTATTTTGTAGTGATTGTAGCAATAGCAACGAGAAAGTAAATAAGCGTAAACCAGTATATGGAAAGCTCATAGGCATTGGATCAATGATGGATAATTATGCCAGATGCGGTTCATCATGTAACAATCATAACTTAGGGTGACACAGAACTAGCTCCAATTCGTTAATGTAATGTAGGCATGTATTCCGAATATAGTCATACGTGCTTATGGAAAAGAACTTGCATGACATCTTTTGTCCTACCCTCCCATGGCAGCGGGGTCCTAATGGAAACTAAGGGACATTAAGGCCTCCTTTTAATAGAGAACTAGAACAACGCATTAGCACATAGTGAATACATGAACTCCTCAAACTACGATCATCACCGGTAAGTATCCCGATTATTGTCACTTCGGGGTTAACGGATCATAACACATAATAGGTGACTATAGACTTGCAAGATAGGATCTAGAACTCTCATATATTGATGAAAACATAATAGGTTCAGATCTGAAATCATGGTACTCGGGCCCTAGTGACAAGCATTAAGCATAGCAAAGTCATAGCAACATCAATCTCAGAACATAGTGGATACTAGGGATCAAACCCTAACAAAACTAACTCGATTACATGGTGAATCTCATCCAACCCATCACCGTCCAACAAGCCTACGATGGAATCACTCACGCACGGCGGTGAGCATCATGAAATTGGTGATGGAGGATGGTTGATGATGACGACGACGACGAATCCCCCTCTCCGGAGCCCCGAACGGACTCTAGATCAGCCCTCCCGAGAGGTTTTAGGGCTTGGCGGCGGCTCTGTATCGTAAAATGCGATGATTTCTTCTCCTTTATTTTTTCTCCCCGAAAGCAGTTATATAGAGTTGGATTTGAAGTCGGGAGGTCTCCAGGGGGCCCACGAGGTAGAGGGGCGCGCCCTAGGGGGGGGGGCGCCCCCACCCTCGTGAGAAGGGTGTGGCCCCCCTGGTCTTCATCTTTGGCGAGGATTTTTTATTATTTATTGTAAGATATTCCGTGGAGTTTCGGTCATTCCGAGAACTTTTGTTTTCTGCACATAAAACAACATCATGGCAATTCTGCTGAAAACAACGTCAGTCCGGGTTAGTTCCATTCAAATTATACAAGTTAGAGTCCAAAACAAGGGCAAAAGTGGTTGGAAAAGTAGATACGTTGGAGACGTATCATATGTCTTCACGATCGACCGATCTATTACCAAAGATACGGCACCTCCGTGATCTGCACACGTTCGGCTCGGTGACGTCCCGCGAACTCACGATCCAGTAGAGCTTCGAGGGAGAGCTTCGTCAGCACGACGATGTGATGACAGTGATGATGTTGCTACCGGAACAGGGCTTCGCCTAAGCACCGCTACGATATTACCGAGGTGGATTATGGTGGAGGGGGGCACCGCACACGGCTAAAGATCAATGATCAATTTGTGTGTCTATGGGGTGCCCCCTCCCCCGTATATAAAGGAGTGGTGGAGGGGGAGGGCCGGCCCTCCTATGGCGCGCCCCATGGGGAGTCATACTCCCACTTGGAGTAGGATTCCCCTCTTTCCATGTAGTAGGAGTAGGAGAAGGAAGGAGGAAAGTGGGAGAAGGAAAGGGGGGCGCCCCCCTTCCTAGTCCAATTCGGACCAGAGGGGGAGGGGGCGCGCGGCCTACCCTGGCAGCCCCTCCTCTCTTTCCAATAAGGCCCATAAGGCCCATTAAACTCCCCGGGGGGTTCCGGTAACCCCCCGGTACTCCGATATATGCCCGAACTTCACTCGGAACCCTTCCGATGTCCAAACATAGTCGTCCAATATATCGATCTTTATGTCTCGACCATTTCAAGACTCCTCGTCATGTCCGTGATCAAATCCGGGACTCCGAACTACCTTTGGTACATCAAAACACATAAACTCATAATACCGATCGTCATCGAACTTTAACCGTGCGGACCCTACGGGTTTGAGAACTATGTAGACATGATCGAGACATGTCTCCGGTCAATAACCAATAGCGGAACATGGATTCTCATATTGGTTCCTACATATTCTACGAAGATCTTTATCAGTCAAACCACATAACGATATACGTTGTTCCCTTTGTCATCGGTATGTTACTTGCCCAAGATTCAATTGTTGGTATCTCAATACCTAGTTCAATCTCGTTACCGGCAAGTCTCTTTACTCGTTCCATAATGCTACATCCGGTAACTAACTCATTAGCTACATTGCTTGCAAGGCTTATAGTGATGTACATTACCGAGAGGGCCCAGAGATACCTCTCCGACAATCAGAGTGACAAATCGCAATCTTGATCCATGCCAACTCAACAAACACCATCGGAGACATCTGTAGAGCACCTTTATAATCACCCAGTTATGTGTGATGTTTGGTAGACAGAAAGTGTTCCTCCGGTATTCGGGAGTTGCATGATCTCATAGTCATAGGAACATGTATAGTTATGGAGAAAGCAATAGCAGCAAACTAAACGATCATCATGCTAAGCTAACGGATGGGTCAAGTCAATCACATAATTATCTAATGATGTGATCCCGTTAATCAAATGACAACTCATGTCTATGGTTAGGAAACATAACCAACATTGATTCAACGAGCTAGTCAAGTAGAGGCAAACTAGTGACACTCTGTTTGTCTATGTATTCACACATGTACTAAGTTTCCGGTTAATACAATTATCGCATGAATAATAAATATTTATCATGATATAAGGAAATATAAATAACTACTTTATTATTGCCTCTAGGGCATATTTCCTTTAGTCTCCCACTTGCACTAGAGTCAATAATCTAGATTACATTGTAATGATTCTAACACCCATGGAGTCTTGGTGCTGATCATGTTTTGCTCGTGAGAGAGGCTTAGTTAACGGGTCTGCAACATTCAGATCCATATGTATCTTGCAAATCTCTATGTCTCCCTCCTTGACTTGATCGCGGATGGAATTGAAGCGTCTCTTGATGTGCTTGGTTTTCTTGTGAAATCTGGATTCCTTTGCCAAGGCAATTGCTCCAGTATTGTCACAAAAGATTTTCATTGGACCCGATGCACTAGGTATCACACCTAGATCGGATATGAACTCCTTCATCCAGACTCCTTCATTTGTTGCTTCCGAAGCAGCTATGTATTCAGCTTCCCACGTAGATCCCGCCACGACGCTCTACTTGGAACTACACCAACTGACAACTCCACCATTTAATAGAAACACGTATCCGGTTTGTGACTTAGAGTCATCGGGATCAGTGTCAAAGCTTGCATCGATGTAACCATTTACGACGAGCTCTTTATCAGCTCCATATACGAGAAACATATCCTTAGTCCTTTTCAGGTATTTCAGGATGTTCTTGACCGCTGTCCAGTGATCCACTCCTGGATTACTTTGGTACCTCCCTACTAAACTTATAGCAAGGCACACATCAGGTCTGGTACACACCATTGCATACATGATAGAGCCTATGGCTGAAGCATAGGGATCACCTTTCATTTTTCTCTCTATCTTCTACAGTTGTCAGGCATTGAGTCTGACTCAACTTCACACCTTGTAATACAGGCAAGAACCCTTTCTTTGCCTGATCCATTTTGAACTTCTTCAAAACTTTATCAAGGTATGTGCTTTGTGAATGTCCAATCAAACGTCTTAATCTATCTCTATAGATCTTGATGCCCAATAGATAAGCAACTTCACCGAGGTATTTCATTGAAAAATTCTTATTCAAGTATCCTTTTATGCTATTGAAAAATTCAGTATAATTTCCGATCAACAATATGTCATCTACATATAACATCAGAAATACTACGGAGCTCCCACTCACTTTCTTGTAAATACAAGCTTCTCCAAAAGTCTGTACAAAACCATATGCTTTGATCACACTATCAAAGCCTATATTCCAACTCCGAGAGGTCTGCACCAGTCCATAAATGGATCGCTGGAGCTTGCACACTTTGTTAGCACCTTTTGGATCGACAAAACCTTTTGGTTGCATCATATACAACTCTTCTTTAAGGTATCCATTAAGGAATGTAGTTTTGACATCCATTTGCCAAATTTCATAATCGTAAAATGCGGCAATTGCTAACATGATTCGGACGGACCTAAGCATCGCTACGGCTGAGAAGGTCTCATCGTAGTCAACTCCTTGAACTTGTCGAAAACCTTTTGCAACAAGTCGAGCTTTGTATACAGTAACATTACCGTCATCGCTAGTCTTCTTCTTGAAGATCCATTTATTCTCTATGGCCTGCCGATCATTGGGCAAGTCAACCAAAGTCCATACTTTGTTCTCATACATGGATCCCATATCACATTTCATGGCCTCAAGCCATTTTGCGGAATTTGGGCTCATCATCGCTTACTCATAGTTCATAGGTTCGTCATGGTCAAGTAACATGACTTCTAGAACAGGATTACCGCACCACTCTTGTCGTGGAGTTGACATGGGAGATGTCCTAGAGCAAGGACTTAGCCATAGGGCCATCGCACTAGGAAGCTTAAAGGGGTTGATCGGGACAAAGGACACACGAGAGAGTTTTTATACTAGTTCGGCCCCTTACGACGAAGGTAAAAGCCTATGTCTAGTTGGGATTGGTATTGCTGAGGTTTCGATCTCCAAGAGGCTCAACTCGCTGACTTGGTTATCGACTTGGTTGTTTCTTGCCCTAAACCGCCACTGGGTCATCCCCTTATATACACGGGTTGACGCTTGATGGCCTACAGAGTTCCGGCCGGCTCATAATCGTGTCCGGCTCGGTGACTTCCTTTACATGCCTTTCTTTACAAGTCTTTCCTTACATACGGTGGTTTACAATATCGGGCCTTAAGCCGGCCCCAGGCCTTTGGGCCTTCTATATGTTTCATAAACTATCATCTTCAATGTATATTGGGCTTCTTATGTAACCCACCATTAAGGCTGACCCGGCCCCTCCTGGGCGGGTCATACTGGTAGTAATATCCCCAACATTAGGCCCCAGTTTGACTTTGAAATTTGTTCTCTGTCAATCTTCAATACTTAGGTGGAATCCATCCTCTGTCTGAAAACTTCTGTAACCCGCCGTGACATCATCTTTTGAAAACACAAAAAACCTTCATGATGTCATCTTTCAATGAATCTTTCATTTTTAATGCCTTCCGAGAAACGAGGCGTCCGTTTATTTTGGATAATCATTATTCGGGTCTCCTTGATTTTCGCGCCCGCCTGTTCGCTTACTCCCTTATAAATAGGTACCACTTAGGTCTTTTTCATTCTCCTCCTTCGGTCGTCTTCCTTCTCCCACTGCTTCGCTGCCGCTCGAGATCTGCCGCCGCAGATCTCCTCGTCTCCACCTCAGGCCATTGCATCAACCTGACTTGTCTAGAGAAACGCGATGAACCTCCGCAGCGAATCCGCACTCGTAAGTCTCGCCTTCTCAATCTTTTTAGATCTGCATTAGGGCTTTGCGAGTTCATCGGTGTTCTTCATCGTTCTTCATGAACTTTCCTGGTAGTTCTTCCTCCACAGCCTCTAGGGATTCAAAAAGGAGATATAACTCGCGTGGTAGTTGTTTGGCATCCATTTTGATAGCCGTAGATCCCTTTTTCTCTGTACAAAGGCTTCGTTATCGCTGATGAACTCATGTGTAATAGATATTTAGGTCTGGATTATTTTTCTTTTTAGAACAGCCATTTGAACCAAAATAATCATGACAGTTTGGTAAAACGTGTTTATGCCAACACTTAGCTGAATCTGCTTTCTGATAAAATCTGTAGTCATGGCGGCTTACCGCTACGGCTTTCTTTTCCCTATATGTCATTAGCCCTTAGTTAAACCGCCATTACTTGTTTTATAACTGACCGTAGACTGAACCGACATGTTGTTATTTATTTTCCAGTTCTCCGCACATCATGCCGTCAAAGACACCCACCATCTGTAACTGGGTCCCTTCATCCATAACTAAGTAACGGTTAAAAGAGTTCTTCATCGTTGGGTTTCTGCCTTCAAAGAATGTCATGTCTTATCATGCTCCTGACCCGGAGGAAGAACGCTCCAATCCAAAAGACGGAGAAGTGATTGTCTTCACTGACCACATGAACCGTGGCTTCTCACCGCCCGGCTCAAAATTCTTCAGAGAGGTCCTTCATTTTTTCAAACTCCATCCTCAGGACCTTGGACCCAATTCCATTTCCAACATTTGTAACTTCCAAGTACTCTATGAGGTGTATCTTCAGCAAGAGCCCACCGTAGAGCTGTTTAGGGAGTACTTTTATCTGAACCGGCAGAACGAATGCACCAACGGTCCTAGCTTAGAACTTGGAGGCATCTCAATTCAACATCATCAGGGTGTTGTCTTCCCTCTCATCGTCTTACCAAGTCACCCAAAGGACTGGAACCAAACTTGGTTTTATTGTCAAGATATTTCTCCAGCAAATGAGAAGCCTCTGTCGGGTTACCGCCTCGGTCGTCTTGACTCCAAGTTCACCCTTCCGGATAAGCTCACCGTTGCTGAACGCAAGAGGCTACTTCCCTCCATCAGAAGAATCAACGCTTTGTTGGGCAATGGTTTAACTGGAGTAGATCTGACCCGCTGCTGGATCTCATGGCGGGTTATTCCATTAAGCCGTCGATCCAAACTGATGTATGAATATGACGGAAGCCCGGACAACTCTCTTCATCACAGCCCAGTTGAACTCACCAAAGAAGACATTGTTTCAATGTCAACCCTTTTGGTAAATGGGAAATATGAAGATTGCAGTATTGTTGGGTTAAATCCCTTCTACAAGCTTAACCCCGTGCCAGAAGTAAGTACATTCTGATCTCTTTTCCTTTGTATTTTTCCTAGCTACACTATTTTAACACTGATCTTTCTTCTTGTCTTTGCAGGCCAATTCTGACTTTTGGAAGGTGAAATATGACCATGAAGCTGCCAAGAAGGCGAAAGCCGCCGCCATGAACACCAAGAAGATGACCCGGAAATCGAAGAAGAAGAAGAAAAACACTGTTGAAGATTTAATGAAACTTGATGACACATCTGATGGAGGTAGCCCTTGATTCCCTTGGCCAATTTTTTAACAATCTTATTGACACTGATCCTTACCAGGATGACACTGGGGCCAGTCAGGCTGGGGAAGCAGAGGTAACTATCATTTCCTCCGACTCAGAGCCCTTACCAAGACACAAAGTTCGACGAGTGATCCGTAAAGTAAGGTTTTCTAACCCCTTAGCTTACTTTGATCCCAACTTTCATTTGAAAAAGGAACAACATGAAAGCCGCCGTGAAGCTGAGATTGAAGATGAACCGACTGTCGACCTTCAACGGACCCCTTGGAAACGCCCAAACGAGGTTTACTTTTACTGTCCTTAACTTGTTTTAATGAATCCTGCTCATTGTATTCCTTATAACTCCTTTCTGTTACCTTTTCAGGAGGTGTCTCGTTCTTCAGGCGACTCATCACAAACATAGTTTCCGGCTTTCAAGACTGCTCCTGGGTAATCAGAAATTCTTTTTTCTTCCGGGTTGATCAATTGTATCTTGATGTTGACTATCCTATAATATATATTTTTTCTTTAGCGGCCAGGCTAAATCCAAGAAGGTGAAAGTAACAAAACCGGTGGAAGACCCGCCAGTACTAGCATCTGAGCTGGCTAGGCCGCCTTCTCCATTAACTGCCGCCCCAGAAGACCCGCCTATTATCAATGAAGCAAATCCTTTGGAGCCGACCCTTGACAAAGCCACTATGAATCCTTCCACAGTTGGATTGTCAATCTCAACTGACCCACCGTCTCCACGTGTTCAAGATGTTCAAATTACTGGGAGCTGTTTTGTTGAGCCAGGGAACCCAACGGTGTTGGCTCGGTGCACAGCTAAGCAAGAAGCATTGGAGAGGCAAAAGGTTCGCTTTAATGTTGCCAACTACGACCGTCTTAATGCCAGTGATATCTTATCCGGCTATCTCAGTCATGTACACTCCAGTCGTGAGTCTGAGATCGAGATGGTCAAGCAGCTTCAGTTGAAATATGAGGTACGTTGTTTCTGGTTTACGAATATTCCTTCAGCCCCAAGTCTATAGATTATAAGAGAAACGGAATAACTTGTAGACTTAAAATATAGGCCAAGACCTTTACCTCTGAACCGTTGCCTGATATGGATAGAACAAGACTTCACCCATAGTCCCCAAGGACCGGTTTATTTTGATCATTAATGAATTGGTACTTCAGAATTTAAAACCATCTGCAAAGTACTTAACATTCCGGTTTATCCTTGATAAACTTGCTGAACTGCGTACATTAGCCCCCAAGTGCCAAGTGTTGTTACGTTGTAAAGGACTTGGGACTTCAAAATGTTGGTAGAGTCGTAAAAATATGATTTGGCATACATTAGCCCCCAAGTGCCAAGTGGTTTATTCATAAAGTACTTGGGACTTGAATCTTGAATTTGGATACTGGAATTTAAAACCAAGTCTTGACTTATCTGAACATTTCACAGAATGCATTTTCTGAATTGAATGCTCAATTATCTGACACAAAGACCCGACTAGCAAGTCAAGAGTCTGAAATCAAATCTTCCACTTCCAAACTGCAAATGAGCCTTTCTACAACGGAAAAGTTGAAGACCAGCTTTTCTACCAAGGAGAAGGCTTGGGAAAATGAGAAAACACTCCTGACACGACGAGCTAAGACAGCCGAAACGGCTTTGAAAGAAATTTCAACAGAGCTGAACAGTTTGAAGGGCCGGGTGTCTCAGATGGTTGCTGCTATCTTCGGTAAGCTACCTGAATTGACCTCTCGTATAATTTTTTGCCAAACTGGAATATGATCCGCCAACTTACTCTGTTAAATATATGCAGGTCTGCAAAGTAAAAATCTGAGCCAAGACCCGTTGATTAAACTGAAGGCCGCATACACCTTGGTTGAACAATTGTACATTGGTGCAAAATGGGCTCTGGATGCTATCTCTCCTGCAAATCAAGGATCCAACCGACTTAGCGATGTCCTGAAGAAGTTGTCCATCCTTCCGGCGAGATTCCAAGAAACGCTCCTGCGCGCGAGCCAGAGCTTTGACTGCCCTAAGCCGCTCCAAGGCTTGGGTGCCAGACCTAGACCCGGCGGACGTGGCAAGAGGTTACCCTACTGTGAAGGAGGACGGGTCTCCATTTGATCAGGATGATTTCATAGCGTGTGTACGCGAAGTCCGGCCTCAGGCGACTAGTCTTGGAGAAGACACCAATGTTGACAAGTACCAGCCGGGTTTTGATAATGAAAATAAGAAGATGGCCACTCCTTCATACAAAGTAGCAGACCTGATCCCACCTGTGAGAGAAGATACCTTTGCTCCGGAAATTTACCCGATCGGCCTGATTGACGACGAAGCCGAATTTGTCGCCATGAACGGCTTTGATTGGTCAAAATCCAATTTCCAGCAAACAGAAGGTGGTGAACCGGCGAGGGAGGGACAATGATCATCTTCATAGGCTTATAAATCCTTGTAATAACTTTAGTTGCTAAAACACCGCATGTTTGCTTATGCCATCGTGCATAAAATACTTCTATGTGAATCGGCTTCCAGATGTCAATGTATGCATTGTTTAATGTTTGTCTCTGTGATATTTGAACTCTGTTTCTGTGAATACAAGAAAAAGAGTGGCAAGGCAGTTTAGAACCAAACGTGTGTAGACACCCTAATTCACAGCCAATATATTTACCTTAATAAAGAACATAGACAAATATAAAGAAAGGATAAGGGTTACTACGCAGCGGGTAGCGTGTATAAGTTGAAATCATACCTTACCCTTATTGATTCTTGGATCACCGGGTTTAATAATCTGGGTGGTGAACTTTGGATCCTTGAACCATCGGTTTGAGTAACCCGGGTTGCTGTGTTGTTCAATAATTGAGCCGGTGAAGAAAACCAGGCTATCTTATTTGTAATATTGAAACAACAAAAGCTAAAAAGCAAGCAACAGATAAGAAACATAATTTTAACTATGTATTCAAAAAGTTGGGGGTTTCTGATTCGAATACAATCAATAAACTGGACCAAAGGGGTTAAGCTAAGGTTCGAATACGACCATATAGCCCCCAGTTGCTTTGGCATTGCACCGATCAAGAGGGTACCGACAGCTATGTTCTCTTTGGTTCGAATACGACCTATGTTTGAACATGAAGCCCCCAAATGACCTTGAGAGGTTTTTAATGACCCTGATTCAAATACGATCCAAGTCAGACTCAAAAGGGGTTAAGCTATGATTCGGATACGATCAAGAAGCCCCCAAGTGAGTTTGGCCTTGAGCCGATCAAGAGGGTTACGACAGCTATGTTCTCTTTGGTTCGAATACGACCTATGTTTGAATAGGAAGCCCCCAAGTGACCTTGAGATTTGCAGCTAGATTTGGATACAATCATAAGCCGGACTAAAAATATTAAACTTGATTCAAATATGATCAGTTCCTTAATAGTCATTTGTAAGTAAATAATAAAGATGTATAATCTGTGAAAAGAAAGGAGGCCGATGGTCTTACTTTATTGCTTATCATAGTATATACAACGTGAATGTATGTACATGTTGAGAGCCAGTGGCTCAAGTGTAATATGGCCAAAGTTGAGCAATGTTCCATGGCCGGCGGGTCTCCTCTTCCGACTTACGTGAGTCTGCATGCTCTCGAACGTCAATGAGGTAGTAGGACCCATTGTTTAAATTTTTACTAACCACAAAGGGTCCTTCCTAAGGTGGGGATAACTTGTGTGCATCTGAAAGATCTTGGACGAGCCGGAGCACCAAGTCGCCTTCCTGAGAAGTCCTGGACTTAACCCGACGGCTGTGATAACGACGCAGGTCCTGTTGATAAATTGCTGACCGTGCTGCTGCTAAGTCTCTTTTTTCATCCAACAAGTCAAGCGCATCCCGTCTGGCTTTTTCATTGTTAGCTTCAACATAAGCCGCCACACGGGGCGAGTCATGACGGATGCCACTAGGCAACACTACTTCTGCTCCATAAACCATGAAGAAGGGTGTGTAACCCGTAGACCTGTTGGGTGTAGTATTGATACTCCATAACACTGAAGGCAATTCCTCTATCCAACAACCCGACATTCGCTGTAAAGGAACCATAAGCCGGGGTTTTAGCCCTTTCAGAATTTCCTGATTGGCTCTCTCAGCTTGACCATTGGATTGAGGATGAGCTACAGAAGAAACATCAAGCTGGATGTGCTCTCGCTGACAAAATTTTTCCATAGCCCCTTGGGACAGATTAGTGCCATTGTCTGTGATAATACTGTGTGGAAAACCAAAATGGAAGATTAATTTTTTCATGAACTGAACCGCCGTGGCTGCATCACACTTACTCACAGGCTCCGCCTCAACCCATTTGGTGAACTTATCAACAGCCACCAAGAGATGTGTCTTTTTATCCATAGACCTTTTGAAAGGTCCCACCATGTCAAGCCCCTAGACCGCAAACGGCCAAGTGATCGGAATCATCCGGAGTTCTTGAGCCGGCACATGCGCTCGTCGTGCAATTTTTTTACATCCATCACATCTACTGACCAGATCTTCTACATCAGCATGAGCCGTTAACCTGTAAAAACCGTGACGAAATGCCTTGGCCACTAAAGATTTTGACCCGGTGACGGTGTCCTGGACTAGGGGGTACCCACCACGTCATCTCCCGATCTGTTAGATTGGGCCGAGGACCCCCATGGCCATATATTCATGGGCCAGTTCGGACAGCTACCGCATACAAGGAAGATTCCACAAGACTTGGCGATCAAGACAAGGACTCCTCCCCACTGGCGTATTCGGCTAGGACTCTTGTTATCCTAGGCCTCTGGTGCATTATATAAACCGAGGCCAGGCTAGTCGATAGATGATATACAAGAACATACAATCATACCATAGGCTAGCTTCTAGGGTTTAGCCTCCTTGATCTCGTGGTAGATCTACTGTTGTAATACCCATATCATCAATATCAATCAAGTAGGACGTAGGGTTTTACCTCCATCGAGAGGGCCCGAACCTGGGTAAAAACATTGTGTCCCTCGTCTCCAGTTACCATCCGCCTAGACGCACAGTTCGTGACCCCCTACCCGAGATCCGCCGGTTTTGACACCGACATTGGTGCTTTCATTGAGAGCTCCACTGTGTGTTCGACAAAAGGTTGATGGCTCGCCTGCAGATCAACTGCGACTTCGGCACCTTCGTCACCAACTCGACTGGTCACCTTGGTTTGACCAAGGACTGCACCCTACCTCCGATCGTCATGTTCGGATGAGGGCCTTTATAAACATCAACTCCAATCTCTATCAAGATCATGGAGGAATCATCCAGGGAGCCCGGGTGCTCAACGTCAACATTGCCCTCGGACGACCATGTTATTTTTTGGGCAGCAAACTTGTGTCCGCCACCATCACCTCCTCAAGTGTCTTTTTAACGATTGCTTTGGTGGAATTGTGCGGAATTGAGTCTACAACAACCCTAGAAAATTTCGTCGAGGTCCGATGGAGGAATCTCTGGCAATCCACGACATACCGGAGCCCTGTCAAATCTGGACTAGAATCTGGATGAGTTTAGGGCGTGGTGTCCAGCTTCTAGCTCAGACGTCCTTTGGAAGATCCAGCCGTTGATCAGCTACAGAATTCCTATATCTACCATCTCAAAATTTCAGCTCAATCCGACCGTCCAAACTCTGGGAACCTTCTGATTAGTGCATCACTTTTCGGATCTGTTTTCTGTGCGAAAAGGAATCCGACCTGAGTTCGTCTTTTTTATGAACGGGATTTCGGACATCCCTTTTGAAGGAAGTTTTGTATGGGGTATTGTGTTTTGTTCCCGAACACATCCCACTAACTTTAAGTTCTTTTGAACATGATCTTCAACATCATGCTGGTGCCAAACCAGTCCGGCAATATTGCTCCACGGCTGCCGACCTGCGCTAGACACGTCGTCACTTTGTTGAGCCGAGCTCAACTTCTTCAGATCATCATCTCGCAAGCCGAACAAGAGTCCGCATCGCGAAGGATAAATCATCACCAACATCGCCGCCCCACGGATTACACAAAGTGGGCATACCGGCATCACCGCACGGTCGCTTCATCAAGCCAGCATCGACCACGTCACGACCTGCATCGGCAGGGCCGCACTATTGCTTCTTCAAGCTGGTGTCCATCACGCCGACCTACTTCGACTCATCGGCTGACATCGAGGCTTCGACATCTCGGCTAGACCGGGGGCTTCGCCATCTCTTCATCAACCTACTCCGGACACTTCGACGTCACTAGCCGACCAGCTCCATCACGTTAGCTGGACCGAGGGCTTTGCCTCGGCGAGCCAACTTTTGCCAGCATTACCGTGCCGTCGTTTTATCGCCCATCGGGCAATGGGTGTGCGGATCGAGTCCCAATTTTGGGAATCACCTTCCTTCGAATTGCTACAACAAATAAACCAGGTGCTATTAATCTCAGTATTTTTTGCTTGTTTGGTTCATCTTTCCCAAGGAATTATTACTCTGGTTTGTCCATCATATGTACATAGGTCTATCAAATGGTGGCCGCACTAACGACAGTCGCATGGTGGTTCGATCAGTTTCCGTACATAGTCCGGTGATTGCCGCATCCGGAGCTCGGACCGACCTGTGAATTCAGGCTTTGTCACGCCTTCACCGCATCACGCCGACGCCCTGCACGGACATTCGGGACCGGCTTGGGGGATGTAACCTTGTCCAGCATCAAGCTCGGACCGCGTCATCAATACCGAACACATTAACCAGCTAAGTCGGTTTCATGCTCAAAGCTTTCATTTCTAACTTGTGTTCGGTTCGACCAAGCATTAGACTTTTTTGGAAAAAAGTTGCTTGTAAAACATTTCCTTGTCCAAACTTTGTTTGTGACGCATAAATTGAAATACCCAATTCATTTGGGGGCTTCCTTCATGAAGCTTTTTCCTCTTGCATATGATTATACTTGTACGGCTTCGTTCCTTGTTCGTGTATTATGCCAGAATATGCACCATATTGACTTCAGCGATTTGCAAGCTGGGTTGCCTCGCTCCTGTGTTTACCCCTACGTTCCCGATTGTTCGGCTAGGGAGTAAAGGGAGCACCTCTGCGATTGTCACGATCGGGTCACCCGAGCCGGGCCTCAGACTGGGTGAAGTCGAAAGCTAGCGCTCTTATTGTTTTCAATTATGGTTGGCACACAACGAAACTCATGAGTACAAAAAATCTATTGCACAAGTCTCATAATAACAATGAGCACCGAAGAAAGGTATTGGTGGGGGTACTATTTTCGCCAAAGATGCTTCTTACACTTCGCAGTAATATAGCATAAGTTCCCTGAGCGCGCTTTGTCTGTTACAACCTTATGGCCTGATTGCCTAGTTATTGGAAACACCGCCGATATTCTCGATAGATGGAGTACATAACACTTTTCGGTCTGTGACCGAAGAAGGAGAATCCGACGGTCGTTTAAGACGTGTTTAAAGTTCAGTTGAACATAGATATGATATAAGTACTTCGGTACATGCAATCATTCTTTTACCCAAGTCACTTGAGGGCTCTTAAATTTATTTGAGCCCTTTTATAATAAGTGTTCTTCTTCTTTGTCGTTGCAAAGTTTTTTTATTATTATTATTTATAACTCCTTTTTTCGACACGAGTGTGTGGTCACTAGCCGGGAAGCCTAATTTCTCTCTCAAAGCCGCTAGAGTTTAGTTTGCTAAGCTGGCCTAACGAGAAGTAGTCCTCCTTCGGGATAGGAGGTTGAAGCCGTAGGCTGACCCGCTTGAAGTCTTGAGATAGGATGTGTCATGTTAAAGCACGACAGAAGCACTTTTTTTCTAAGGCCAATTTTCGGATTGGCACCGAACACTTGATCTTGTTTGGACGTCAAGTTTTTACTGACGGTTTTTGGTTTTCCAAGCTTGTGGCACTTTTAAACTATTTGTGTGTTTTCAGCACAAGTCTCGCAGTGCAACGCCGGACACCTTTAGAGATTCGGCAAAAACATTCTCGGATATTGCTATATATGCATCAGTTTCGAATTGTGTCTTCAGTCAATAGTTGGGTTGCCCGGCTCCTACGCTTGCCTCCTATGTTCCGCTTTGTTCGGCTAGGTGTGCAAAGGGAGAACCACTGCGATTGTGCTTCCAGCTCACATGGTTAAGCACCTTAGTGGAGAAAGCCGAAAACTGACTGTCACAATAAGCGTAAACTGGTCAGCGATCCTATGACGGTGTTAAATGACGGGCCATTCATAACAATGGCCGAAGTGTTTACGGCTTGACCTCGACTGTCACCGAACACTACCGGGGGCTATTAACTGGCCTCCCAAACTAAATCCTCGATATTTTGCTCTTACATTGGAGCTGAGGTTTCATGATCATGCTTAGCATGACAACCCAAAGAAAGGAACCGATAGCGGGACTATTTTCTTTGGAAGACATTTCTTCTATTAAATAGTAATATAACATATCTCTCTGCGTACCTTTGTTTATAAAACCATATGGCCAGATTGCCTTGTTTGTTGTAAATCTTTGCCCTCATAAAGGCTTTATAAAGTAGGACAAACACTCCTCGGCTATTGGCCGAGGAGGTGGAAGCCGATGGTTGGTCAACAAAGTTTTGTACAATGCGGATCCGAGCATTAATGACGTAAAGTACTTGGATACATAGAGTCATTAAACATAATTTGTGATTTTACTATGGATATCAATCCTTAATTCAGCCACCCGTGCCCGCATTAAGGCTTCGGGCTTATTATTTACAAATATTAAAGGGGCACATCGATCCCCTGATTTGGTGTTGCCACCCGACCAGTGTCTCAGGGGCTACTGCATTGCCTGTCCAATGCAGAAAATTTTAAGTGTAATACAGTTTCCGAGGAGATTTTGATCCTCAGGTTGGTCAGCCGCACCCAACCTGAGTCTTGAGGACTGAGCATGCCGCTTTTTGTGTCCCAAAGTATTCTGCCGAGCTAGGACTTGATCCTCAGACCGATTTTGCAAATCAGCCTGAGTCTTAGCGGCTACTGGGATCTGCGGTCTTATGTCATCCTTCATGTGCATCTCGGGTTTTAGACCGATACCCACCTTGTGGGCTACTGGCTATATATCTCGGCAGAGAATAAATTGCACCAATCAAAAATATTGACAAAAATCGGCCCGCATTCGAGGTGGTGCACCACCTCGGAAGCAGTCCGACATAAAGCTCGGGCGCTAGTGGCTGGCTCCATAGAGGGCATTTCCGGCATTAAGCTCGGCTAAACTCCTTCAAACTTCTTTGAACCAAGGTGATTTACGACACCTCAGATACAGTCCGGCGTTGGAGCTCGGATACATAGTCCGGCGTTGGATCTCGGATACAATCCGGCGTTGGAGCTCGGATACATAGTCCGGCGTCGGAGCTCGGATACAGTCCGGAGTTGGAGCTCGGATACATAGTCCGGCTTTGGAGCTCGGATACATTCCGGCGTTAGAGCTGGGAAGCGGTCCGACATTGGTGCTCGGCTGCAAAAGATACCTCGAATGCAGTCCGGTGTTGGAGCTCAGACGCAAGAGGACGCTGCCGCCCGGGGACAATTTCAAACCCAAGGTGTGGCATAAAATTAACAAGGCATTAATAAAGGCCAGAAACTTAAAGGGGCTCCTCGGATACCCGACGTGTAAACTCGTCGAATGCATTTCGGCGATCCTCAAGATCGAAGATGGGAAGATTTGTTGAACCAGTTTTCAAGACCGACGACCGAAGATGAAGAATGGTACGGAAGAATCGAGGAGCGTCCCTAACTTGAAGACCGGTTCAGGGGGCTATTGACGGTGTCCTGGACTTGGGGGTACTCACCACGTCATCTCCCGATCTGTTAGATTGGGCCGAGGACCCCCATGGCCGTATACTCATGGGCCAGTTCGGACAGCTACCGCATACAAGGAAGATTCCACAAGACTTGGCGATCAAGACAAGGACTCCTCCCCACCGGTGTATTCGGCTAGGACTCTTGTTATCCTAGGCCTCTGGTGCATTATATAAACCGTGGCCAGGCTAGTCGATAGATGATATACAAGAACATACAATCATACCATAGGCTAGCTTCTAGGGTTTAGCCTCCTTGATCTCGTGGTAGATCTACTGTTGTAATACCCATATCATCAATATCAATCAAGCAGGACGTAGGGTTTTACCTCCATCGAGAGGGACCAAACCTGGGTAAAAACATCGTGTCCCTCGTTGTGATGACCACAATCTCCTTCATGGATCTCACAAAGGATTTATTGACCTTCTTTGGGGGAAACACACCGTTGAAACGCTCCGGAAACACTGCGATGGAATAACTCTCCATCCGAAATCGTCATGGACTTAGACCATCGGGTTATCTGCCGAGCCAGGGTCTCATCCGCTGGCAACTCTCCCTGGGTCATGTAAGCCAAGAATGTCACCGTCCAATCTGGGATGACATGAAGAGCCGCCACCAATTGCGCCTCCGGGTCAGGAACATCTAAATCTTCTTCTGTGGGAAACTTGACAGAGGGGTTATGCAAAACATCCAGAAAGGTGTTGGGTGGTACCGGCTTACGCTAAGACCCCAGCCGGCTTAACGCATCAGCTGCTTCGTTCTTTCGACGGTCAATGTGTTCCACCTGATAACCTTTAAAATATCCTGCAATAGCATCGACCTCTCGGCGATAAGCCGCCATGAGAGGGTCTTTGGAATCCCACTTTCCAGATACCTGTTGAGCCACTAGATCCGAGTCACCAAGACATCTGACCTGGCTCAAGCTCATCTCCTTTGCCACTCGAAGACCATGGAGCAAAGCTTCATACTCAGCTGTGTTGTTTGTGCATGGAAACATCAACCTTAACACATAACAAAATTTATCACCTCGCGGGGAAGTTAATATGACTCCAGCCCCTGAGCCTTCCAATTGCCTGGATCCATCAAAATGAATAGTCTAATATGTGTTGTCCGGCTTCTCTTCTGGCATCTGCATCTCTGTCCAGTCATTGATGAAATCAACCAGAGCTTGAGACTTAATTGCAGTACGTGGAACATACTTCAGCCCATGAGACCGAAGCTCAATTGCTCACTTGGCAACTCGCCCCGTGGCTTCTCCGTTTTGAATAATGTCTCCCGAAGGAGCAGAGCTAACCATAGTGATTGGATGTCCCTGAAAGTAATGTTTAAGCTTCCGGCTTGCTATGAACACCCCATAAACAAGCTTTTGCCAATGTGGATACCGTTGCTTAGATTCAATTAGCACTTCACTGACATAATAAACTGGCCGCTGAACCGGATGCTCTTTGCCAGCCTCCTTGCGCTCTACCACCATAGCCACACTAACAGCCCGTGAGTTGGCAGCCACGTATAACAATAGCGGCTCTTTCTCAATTGGAGCGGCTAGAACTGGCGGCTCAGCCAGTTGTGCCTTCAGATCCTCAAAAGCAGCGTTTGCAGCATCGCTCGAGATAAAAACATCCGTTTTCTTCATCAACTGATATAGAGGCATAGCCTTTTCCCCTAACCGGCTTATGAACCGGCTCAAAGCAGCCACACGACCCGCTAGTCGTTGAACATCATTGACGCAGGTTGGTTTGGCTACAGATGTAATTGCCTTGATTTTCTCTGGGTTAGCTTCAATACCTCGGTTAGACACTAGAAAACCCAAGAGTTTGCTGGCTGGCACTCCAAAAACACATTTGGTCGGGTTAAGCATCATCTTGTAAACCCAAAGATTATCAAAAGTTTCTCTTTCAGGTCTGTGACCAAGGTTTCCTCTTCCCTGGATTTCACCACTATATCATCCACATAGGCATGAACATTGCGCCCAATTTGATTGTGAAGACAATTTTGCACACACCGCTGGTAAGTTGCCTGAGCACTCTTAAGCCCAAAAGGCATAGACACATAACAGAAAGCCCCAAAAGGAGTTATAAAAGCTGTCTTCTCTTGATCCTTGACTGCCATCTTAATCTGATGATAACTGGAGTAAGCATCTAAGAAACTCAACCGTGCGCGACCCGCCGTAGCATCAATGATCTGATCAATACGGGGAAGAGCAAAAGGATCAGCCGGACAAGCCTTGTTCAAATTTGTGTAATCCACACACATACGCCAGGTGCCATTCTTTTTGAGTACAAGCACCGGGTTAGCTAACCATTCTAGGTGAAAGACCTCCACAATGAACCCGGCTGCCAAGAGCCGGGTAACCTTTTCTCCGATGGCCTTGCGCCTTTCTTCATTGAACCACCGGAGAAACTGTCTGACAGGTTTAAACTTTGGATCGATATTAAGAGTGTGCTCATCGAGTTTCCTCGGGACACCCGGCATGTCTGAAGGTTTCCATGCAAAGATGTCCCGTTTCTCACGGATGAACTCGATGAGCGCGCTTTCCTATTTCGGATCCAAGTTTGTGCTGATGATGAACTATTTGGATGAATCGCCAGGCACAAAGTCAACCTTCTTAGTGTCATCAGCTGATTTGAATTTTAACTCCGGCTCATGCTCTGTTGTTGGTTTCTTTAATGACGTCATGTCCGCCGGGTCAACATGATCCTTGTAGAATTTCAACTCCTCTGTTGCACAAACAAATTCATCATAGGCATCATCACCTTCTTCACATTCCAAAGCTATCTTCCAGCTCCCATGGACTGTAATGGTGCCCTTGTGACCTGCCATCTTGAGCTGCAAATATACGTAACATGGCCGAGCCATGAATTTGGCATAAGCCGGCCGCCCAAACAGAGCATGATATGGGCTTTTGATCTTAACCACTTCAAAGGTTAATTTTTCTGCTCTGGAGTCATACTCATCCCCAAAGGCTACTTCCAGTTCGATCTTACCAACCGGGTATGCCGACTTACCAAGTACCACACCATGAAAAACAGTGTTGGATTGTTTAAAATTTTTGTCCGTCAATCCCATCCGGCGGAACGTCTCATAGTAAAGGATGTTGATGCTGCTGCCTCCATCCATGAGTACCTTAGTAAACTTATACCCACCAACTTGAGGTGCCACTACCAAAGCTAAGTGACCCGGATTATCAACCCGGGGCGGGTGTTCCTCTCTGCTCCACACAATAGGCTGCTCTGACCAACGTAAATAACGGGGAATTGCCGGCTCAACGGCATTGACAGCCCTCTTGTTGAGCTTCTGGTCCCTCTTACATAAACTGGTAGTAAAGACATGATACTGTCCGCTACTCAACTGCTTCGGGTTGCTCTGATAACCGGATTGCTGTTGCTGCTGACTCCCTTGGCTGTGCTGCTGATTATATCCTACTTGGTGACTAGGATAACCCTGACCGTGAAAACCTCCTCCGCTTGAACCGGCGCCCGGGCCCTGAAATCCACCTCCACCTGGGACATGATCCCCATCAAATGCATTTGAATTTTTAAATGCCTTCATGATCATGCAATCTTTCCACAAGTGGGTGGCTGGTTTCTCCTGGGTGCCGTCTTTTGGACAAGGTTCATTCAACAACTGCTCAAGGGTGGGGCCTGACCCGCCCGATCGAGGGGGTTGTCTACCCTTGCGCCGCTGATTACCACCCTGTGCATTGGTATTGGCAACAAACTCATCAGCCTTACGTTTATTACCTCCTTGATTCGTCGGGTTATGTTGGTGACCGTTGCCATTGCCGTTCTTCTTTCCCTTCGTTGCCTTTTCTTCGTCAGACACCGGGTCTTTGGTTGTATCGGAGTCAGCATACTTGACAAGAGCCGCCATCAACGTTCCCATGTCATTACAGTCACGTTTAAGCGGCCCCAACTTCTGCTTCAGAGGTTCAAAATGGCAATTTTTCTCCAACATCAAAACTGCTGAGCCGGCATCCATCTTATCAGATGAATGTATTATCTCCTTGACCCGGCCCACCCAATGGGTTGTAGATTCTCCATCCTCTTGCTTGCAATTGGTCAGGTCCACAATCGACATTGGTTGCTTACATGTATCCTTAAAGTTCTGGATGAACCGTGCCTTTAACTCTGCCCATGAGCCGATAGAATTGGGTGGCAATCCTTTCAACCAGGTCCGAGCCGTTCCATCTAACATCATGGTAAAATATTTGGCCATTGCAGCATCACTAACCTCCAACAACTCCATAGCCATCTCATAACTCTCAATCCAAGGCCCCGGCTGTAAGTCAGCCATGTAATTAGGCACCTTACGAGGCCCCTTGAAATCCTTGGGCAACCGCTCATTGCGTATGGCTGGGACCAAGCTAGGTACGCCTCCGGTTCTTGTGGCCACTCCTGCCTGAATCGAGGTTGCTAGATAAGCCGGAAAGGTTTGGTGAGCCGCCTGCTCCGCTGCTATCTGAGCCGCCCGTTCTGCCTCTTGACGAATCCTCTCCTAATCCGCCAAGTTAAGGGCTCCAGCCCGCACCGGCTCATGCCTATACGACCGGTTGTGGCGTTGAGCGTTACTTGACATTTCTGCGGACTCCATGTGCCTACTGTAGCTCGGGCTCCGGCTTGGGCGAGGGGTTGAATGAATCCTGTCTCGACTGTAAGAGTATGCATCCTGCTGGGCCAAAGCTGTCTGAAGTAGTTCTCTTACCCTCTGGATTTCAATGGCTGCTGGCGAGTCGCCTTCCATTGGGAGAGCTGCCAAATGAGCCGACGCTGTGATGACGTTTTCCATGGGGTTGGAGAAGTGACCCGGAGGTGTCGCTACATAACGAGGAGGAGTTGTATTTATGCGAGGCGGCTCCATGGTCCGTGGCTGAACCGGTGCATCGGGTGTCGCGACCCAGTTTGCTTCCGGCGGGTTGCTCCCCCCAGCTCCGGGTGTATGGAACAGGTTCCTTGGATCCAGCGTTAGAGGCAGACGCGACTGAGTTTTCTGATGCCTCCTCCTTATGACCACGTTCGATGCATTAAGATCCACCAAGAGCAGAAAAGTTTCTGCTTGAAGCTGCTGGGCACGAACATCCAGAGCTACTCGTTCTGCTCCCATCCGGGTTTCCTCCGCAGCTAGATTTTCCTTTGCTTGCACCATCTCCTCCCGCACGCGTGCCACTTTCTGCATCATGCTGGGATTTATCCGCCAGTTCTACTACAGCGGTTAACAGAACCGTCAGTTTATCCATGAGGTCCATTAGAACTTGAGCCAGGGGGCGCGCGGGGTCTCCTGACCCGGCAGCTGCCGACCCGATGGCTGCTGCTGTCGCTGCGGTGGTGTTCTGCCCAGGCTGCGTCCCTGCCATGAGGACTCCGGCCCAATTCGGCAGCTCGAGGGGGTCCGGAATACTGCTGCCATCGGAATAGCCCCCGAGCATGCCGTCTTGCAGTTGGTACAACGAGTCCATCTCACCTGTTGATGATGCAGTATCAGAGCAGATGGTCGTCTCCCCGCCTTCCATCGATCCTTTGGAGTATTCACCACCATGGACGCAGCCTACAAAGGCATGCTTCACAACAGATTGAATACGGGCGAACCCGGCGCGCTGAGCCATTTCAATGAGGTTGGTGTGGACGTCCGGCTCAGGGCCTGACTCGCCGATCCGACTGATGAAGACGTAAATTCTGTAGAAGGGGACCTGGTACCCGTACTCGATCGAGCCGGCCCCGGGGCCCCAGCCTTCGTCGTCGATGTAGAGTTTGCCGCGACGACTCTTGGTCATCCGGCCCACAGCGTATCCCTTGAGCCCTTCGAAGCTGCCCTTCAAGAACTCAAATCCACCGTGCGCTGGCCCCACGGTGGATTTGACACGACAGATGTCCTAGAGCAAGGACTTAGTCGTAGGGCCATCGCACTAGGAAGCTTAAAGGGGTTGATCGGGACAAAGGACACACGAGACAGTTTTTATACTAGTTCGGCCCCTCACGATGAAGGTAAAAGCCTACGTCTAGTTGGGATTGGTATTGCTGAGGTTTCGATCTCCAAGAGGTTCAACTCGCTGGCTTGGTTATCGACTTGGTTGTTTCTTGCCCTAAACCGCCATTGGGTCATCCCCTTATATACGCGGGTTGACGCCTGATGGCCTACAGAGTCCCGGCCGGCTCATAATCGTGTCCGGCTCGGTGACTTCCTTTACATGCCTTTCTTTACAAGTCTTTCCTTACATACGGAGGTTTACAATATCGGGCCTTAAGCCGGCCCCATGCCTTTGGGCCTTCTATATGTTTCATAAACTACCATCTTGAATGTATATTGGGCCTCTTATGTAACCGCCATTAAGGCTGACTCGGCCCCTCCTGGGCGGGTCATACTGGTAGTAATATCCCCAACAACTCTGGTGCGGATCTTACTCTGGTTGACCTACGAGGTTCGCGAAGGAAATATGCCCTAGAGGTAATAATAAAGTTATTTATATTTCCTTATATCATGATAAATGTTTATTATTCATGCTAGAATTGTATTAACCAGAAACTTAGTACATGTGTGAATACATAGACAAACAGAGTGTCACTAGTATGCCTCTACTTGGCTAGCTCGTTGAATCAAAGATGGTTAAGTTTCCTAGCCATAGACATGAGTTGTCATTTGATTAAAGGGATCACATCATTAGAGAATGATGTGATTGACTTGACCCATTCCGTTAGCTTAGCACGATGATCGTTTAGTTTGTTGCTATTCCTTTCTCCATAACTTATACATGTTCCTATGACTATGAGATCATGCAACTCCCGAATACCGGAGGAACACCTTGTGTGCTACCAAACATCACAACGTAACTTGGTGATTATAAAGGTGCTCCACAGGTGTCTCCGATGGTGTTTGTTGAGTTGGCATAGATCGAGATTAGGATTTGTCACTCCGTGTATCAGAGAGGTATCTCTGGGCCCTCTCGGTAATGCACATCACTATAAGCCTTGCAAGCAATGTGACTAATGAGTTAGTTGCTGGATGATGCATTACGGAACGAGTAAAGAGACTTGCCGGTAACGAGATTGAACTAGGTATTGAGATACCGTCAATTGAATCTCGGGCAAGTAACATACTGATGACAAAGGGAACAACGTATGTTGTTATGCTGTTTGACAGATAAAGATCTTCGTAGAATATGTGGGAGCCAATATGAGCATCCAGGTTCCGCTATTGGTTATTGACCAGATATGAGTCTCGTTCATGTCTACATAGTTCTCGAACCCGTAGGGTCCGCACGCTTAACGTTAGGTGACAATCGGTATTATGAGTTTATGTGTTTTGATGTACCTAAGGTAGTTCAGAGTCCCAGATGTGATCACGGACATGACAAGGAGTCTCGAAAAGGTCGAGATATAAAGATTGATATATTGGACGGCTAAATTCAGACACCGGAAGGGTTTCAGGTGATCGGAGAAAACCGAAGTGCCGGAGGGGTTACCGGAACCCCCCGGGGGACTAATGGGCCTTGATGGGCCCTAGTGGAGAGAGAGAGGAGCCGGCCAGGGCAGGCCGTGTGCCCCCTCCCCTTGAGTCCGAATAGGACAAGGAAGGGGGGCGCCCCCTTTCCTTTCCCCTCTCCCACTCCTTCCTTCCCCCTGTTGGGGAACGTAGTAATTTCAAAATTTTACTACGCACACGCAAGATCATGGTGATGCATAGAAACGAGAGGGGAGAGTGTGATCTACGTACCCTTGTAGACCGACAGCGGAAGCGTTAGCACAACGCGGTTGATGTAGTCGTACGTCTTCACGACCCGACCGATCAAGCACCGAAACTACGACACCTCCGAGTTTTAGCACACGTTCAGCTCGATGACGATCCCCGGACTCCGATCCAGCAAAGTGTCGGGGTAGAGTTCCGTCAGCACGACGGCGTGGTGACGATCTTGATGTACTACCCTCGCAGGGCTTCTCCTAAGCATCGCTACAATATTATCAAGGATTATGGTGGAAGGGGGCACCGCACATGGCTAAGAATATGATCACGTGGATCAACTTTTGTGTCTAGGGGTGCCCCCTGCCCCCGTATATAAAGGAGCAAGGGGAGGAGGCCGGCCGGCCCCTATTGGCGCGCTAGGAGGGGTCCTCCTCCTAGTAGGAGTAGGACTCCTACTAGGAGGGGGAAGGAAGTGGGGAGGGAGAAGGAAAGGGGGGCGCCGCCCCCCCTCTCCTAGTCCAATTCGGACCAGGGGGGAGGAGGCGCGTGGCCCACCCTGGCTGCCCCTCTCTCTCTCCACTAAGGCCCATATGGCCCATTACTTCTCCTAGTAGGCTTCCGGTAACCCTCCGGCTCTCCGGTTTTCTCCGAAATCACCCGGAACACTTCCGGTGTCCGAATATAGCCGTCTAATATATCAATCTTTATGTCTCGACCATTTCGAGACTCCTCGTTATGTCCATGATCACATCCGGGACTCCGAACTAACTTCGGTACATCAAAACTCATAAACTCATAATATAACTGTCATCGAAACCTTAAGCGTGCGGACCCTACGGGTTCGAGAACAATGTAGACATGACCGAGACACGTCTCCGGTCAATAACCAATAGCGGAACCTGGATGCTCATATTGGCTCCTACATATTCTACGAAGATCTTTATCGGTCAGACCGCATAACAAAATACGTTGTTCCCTTTGTCATCGGTATTTTACTTGCCCGAGATTTGATCGTCGGTATCTCAATACCTAGTTCAATCTCGTTACCGGCAAGTCTCTTTACTCGTTTCGTAATACATCATCTCGCAACTAACTCATTAGTTGAAATGCTTGCAAGGCTTATGTGATGTGCATTACCGAGAGGGCCCAGAGATACCTCTCCGACAATCGGAGTGACAAATCCTAATCTCGAAATACGCCAACCCAACATGTACCTTTGGAGACACTTGTAGAGCTCCTTTATAATCACCCAGTTACGTTGTGACGTTTGGTAGCACACAAAGTGTTCCTCCGGCAAACGGGGGTTGCATAATCTCATAGTCATAGGAACATGTATAAGTCATGAAGAAAGCAATAGCAACATACTAAGCGATTGGGTGCTAAGCTAATGGAATGGGTCATGTCAATCACATCATTCTCCTAATAATGTGATCCCGTTAATCAAATGACAACACATGTCTATGGTTAGGAAACATAACCATCTTTGATTAATGAGCTAGTCAAGTAGAGGCATACTAGTGACGTTTGGTTTGTCTATGTATTCACACAAGTATTATGTTTCCAGATAATACAATTCTAGCATGAATAATAAACATTTATCATGATATAAGGAAATAAAATAATAACATTATTATTGCCTCTAGGGCATATTTCCTTCAGTCTCCCACTTGCACTAGAGTCAATAATCTAGATTACACAGTAATGATTCTAACACCCATGGAGCTTTGGTGCTGATCATGTTTTGCTCGTGGAAGAGGCTTAGTCAACGGGTCTGCTACATTCAGATCCGTATGTATCTTGCAAATCTCTATGTCTCCCACCTGGACTAGATCCCGGATGGAATTGAAGCGTCACTTGATGTGCTTGGTCCTCTTGTGAAATCTGGATTCCTTTGCCAAGGCAATTGCACCAGTATTGTCACAAAAGATTTTCATTGGACCCGATGCACTAGGTATGACTCCTAGATCGGATATGAACTCCTTCATCCAGACTCCTTCATTTGCTGCTTCCGAAGCAGCTATGTACTCCGCTTCACATGTAGATCCCGCCACATTGCTTTGTTTAGAACTGCACCAACTGACAGCTCCACCGTTTAATGTAAACACGTATCCGGTTTGCGATTTAGAATCGTCCGGATCAGTGTCAAAGCTTGCATCAACGTAACCATTTACGATGAGCTCTTTGTCACCTCCATATATGCGAAACATATCCTTAGTCCTTTTCAGGTATTTCAGGATGTTCTTGACCGCTGTCCAGTGATCCACTCCTGGATTACTTTGGTACCTGCCTGCTAGACTTATAGCAAGACACACATCAGGTCTGGTACACAGCACTGCATACATGATAGAGCCTATGGCTGAAGCATAGGGAACATCTTTCATTTTCTCTCTATCTTTTGCATTGGTCGGGCATTGAGTCTTACTCAATTTCACACCTTGTAACACAGGCAAGAATCCTTTCTTTGCTTGATCCATTTTGAACTTTTTCAAAACTTTGTCAAGGTATGTGCTTTGTGAAAGTCCAATTAAGCGTCTTGATCTGTCTCTATAGATCTTATGCCCAATATGTAAGCAGCTTTACCGAGGTCTTTCATTGAAAAACTCTTATTCAAGTATCCCTTTATGCTATCCAGAAATTCTATATCATTTCCGATTACTAATATGTTATCAACATATAATATCAGAAATGCTACAGAGCTCCCACTCACTTTCTTGTAAATACAGGCTTCTCCAAAAGTCTGTACAAAACCAAATGCTTTGATCACATTATCAAAGCGTTTATTCCAACTCCGAGAGGCTTGCACCAGTCCATAAATGGATCGCTGGAGCTTGCACACTTTGTTAGCTCCCTTTGGATCGACAAAACCTTCCGATTGCATCATATACAACTCTTCTTGCAGAAATCCATTCAGGAATCAGTTTTGACATCCATTTGCCAAATTTCATAATCATTAAATGCGGCAATTGCTAACATGATTCGGACAGACTTAAGCATCGCTACGGGTGAGAAGGTCTCATTGTAGTCAATCCCTTGAACTTGTCGAAATCTTTTGCGACAAGTCGAGCTTTGTAGACAATAACATTACCGTCAGCGTCAGTCTTCTTCTTAAAGATGCATTTATTCTCAATTGCTTGCTGATCATTGGGCAAGTCAACCAAAGTCCATACTTTGTTCTCATACATGGATACCATCTCAGATTTCATGGCTTCAAGCCATTTTGCGGAATCTGGGCTCACCATCGCTTCTCCATAGTTCGTAAGTTCATCATGATCTAGTAGCATGACTTCCAGAACAGGATTACCGTACCACTCTGGTGCCGATCTTACTCTGGTTGATCTACGAGGTTTAGTAGTATCTTGTTCTGAAGCTTCATGATCATCATCATTAGCTTCCTCACTAATTGGTGTAGGTGTCACAGAAACTGGTTTCTGTGATGTACTACTTTCCAATAATGGAGCAGGTACAGTTACCTCATCAAGTTCTACTTTCCTCCCACTCACTTCTTTCGAGAGAAACTCCTTCTCTAGAAAGTTTCCGAATTTAGCAACAAAAGTTTTTCCTTCGGATCTGTGATAGAAGGTGTATCCAATAGTTTCCTTTGGATATCCTATGAAGACACATTTCTCCGATTTGGGTTCGAGCTTATCAAGTTGAAGCTTTTTCACATAAGCATCGCAACCCCAAACTTTCAGAAACGACAACTTTGGTTTCTTGCCAAACCATAGTTCATAAGGCGTCGTCTCAACAGATTTTGATGGTGCCCTATTTAACATGAATGCGGCCGTCTCTAGAGCATAACCCCAAAACGATAGCGATAAATCAGTAAGAGGCATCATAGATCGCACCATATCTAGTAAAGTACGATTACGACGTTCGGACACACCATTACGCTGTGGTGTTCCGGGTGGCGTGAGTTGCGAAACTATTCCGCATTGTTTCAAATGTACACCAAACTCGTAACTCAAATATTCTCCTCCATGATCAGATCGCAGGAATTTTATTTTCTTGTTACGATGATTTTCAACTTCACTCTGAAATTCTTTGAACTTTTCAAATGTTTCAGACTTATGTTTCATTAAGTAGATATACCCATATCTTCTTAAGTCATCTATGAAGGTGAGAAAATAACGATATCCGCCACGAGCCTCAACATTCATTGGACCACATACATCTGTATGTTCCAACAAATCTGTTGCTCTCTCCATAGTACCAGAGAATGGTGTTTTTTCATCTTACCCGTAAGGCACGGTTCGCAAGTACCAAGCGATTCATAATCAAGTGGTTCCAAAAGCCCATCAGTATGGAGTTTCTTCATGCGCTTTACACCGATATGACCCAAACGGCAGTGCCACAAATAAGTTGCACTATCATTATCAACTCTGCATCTTTTGGTTTCAACATTATGAATATGTGTGTCACTACTATCGAGATTTAATAAGAATAGACCACTCTTTAAGGGTGCATGACCATAAAAGATATTACTCATATAAATAGAACAACCATTATTCTCTGATTTAAATGAATAACCGTCTCGCATCAAACAAGATCCAGATATAATGTTCATGCTTAACACTGGCACCAAATAACAATTATTTAGGTCTAATACTAATCCCGAAGGTAGATGTAGAGGTAGCGTGCCGACTGCGATCACATCGACTTTCGAACCATTTCCCACACGCATCGTCACCTCGTCCTTAGCCAATCTTCGCTTAATCTGTAGTCCCTGTTTCGAGTTGCAAATGTTAGCAACAGAACCAGTATCAAATACCCAGGTGCTACTGCGAGCATTAGTAAGGTACACATCAATAACATGTATATCACATATACCTTTGTTCACCTTGCCATCCTTCTTATCCGCCAAATACTTGGGGCAGTTCCGCTTCCAGAGACCAGTCTGCTTGCAGTAGAAGCACTCAATTTCAGGCTTAGGTCCAGGTTTGGGTTTCTTCTCTTGAGTAGCAACTTGCTTGCTGTTCTTTTTGAAGTTCCCCTTCTTCTTCCCTTTGCCCTTTTTCTTGAAACTAGTGGTCTTATTGACCATCAACACTTGATGCTCCTTCTTGATTTCTACCTCCGCAGCTTTCAGCATTGCGAAGAGCTCGGGAATAGTCTTATTCATCCGTTGCATATTATAGTTCATCACGAAGCTCTTGTAGCTTGGTGGTAGTGATTGGAGAATTTTGTCAATGACGCAATCATCCAGAAGATTAACT
The DNA here is from genome assembly GCF_002162155.2 of Triticum dicoccoides. Taxonomy (NCBI): domain Eukaryota; kingdom Viridiplantae; phylum Streptophyta; class Magnoliopsida; order Poales; family Poaceae; genus Triticum; species Triticum dicoccoides. The sequence continues at coordinate 474,245,870 of NC_041380.1, forward strand.
CCCAATTGAATCAAGTGATTATTATACCCAGACATTTTGAGTATATGCTCACTGACAGAATTGTTCTCCTCCATCTTGCAGCTATAGAACTTATTGGAGACTTCATATCTCTCAATCCGGGCATTTGCTTGAAATATTAACTTCAACTCCTAGAACATCTCATATGCTCCATGACGTTCAAAACGTCGTTGAAGTCCTGATTCTAAGCCGTAAAGCATGGCACACTGAACTATCGAGTAGTCATCAGCTTTGCTCTGCTAGACGTTCATAACATCTGGTGTTGCTCCAGCAGCAAGCCTGGCACCCAACGGTGCTTCCAGGACGTAATTCTTTTGTGCAGCAATGAGGATAATCCTCAAGTTACGGACCCAGTCCGTGTAATTGCTACCATCATCTTTCAACTTTGCTTTCTCAAGGAATGCATTAAAATTCAACAGAACAACAACACGGGGCATCTATCTACAATCAAACATAAACAAGGAAGATACTATCAGGTACTAAGTTCATGATAAATTTAGGTTCAATTAATCATATTACTAAAGAACTCCCACTTAGATAGACATCCCTCTAATCCTCTAAGTGATAACGTGATCCAAATCAACTAAACCATGTCCGATCATCACGTGAGATGGAGTAGTTTCATTGGTGAACATCGCTATGTTGATCATATCTACTATATGATTCACGCTCGACCTTTCGGCCTCCGTGTTCCGAGGCCATATCTGTATATGCTTGGCTCGTCAAGTATAACCTGAGTATTCTGCGTGTGCAACTGTTTTGCACCCGTTGTATTTGAACGTAGAGCCTATCACACCCGATCATCACGTGGTGTCTCAGCTCGAAGAACTTTCGCAACGGTGCATACTCAGGGAGAACACTTCTTGATAATTAGTGAGAGATCATCTTAAAATGCTACCGTCAATCAAAGCAAGATAAGATGCATAAAAGATAAACATCACATGCAATCAATATAAGTGATATGATATGGCCATCATCATCTTGTGCTTGTGATCTCCATCTTCGAAGCACCGTCATGATCACCATCGTCATCGGCGCGACACCTTGATCACCATCGTAGCATCGTTGTCGTCTTGCCGAGCTTATGCTTCCACGACTATCGCTACTGCTTAGTGATAAAGTAAAGCATTACAGCACAATTGCATTGCATACAATAAAGCGACAACCATATGGCTCCTGCCAGTTGCCGATAACTTTGTTACAAAACATGATCATCTCATACAATAAAATTTAGCATCATGTCTTGACCATATCACATCACAACATGCCCTGCAAAAACAAGTTAGACGTCCTCTACTTTGTTGTTGCAAGTTTTACGTGGCTGCTACGGGCTTAAGAAAGAACCAATCTTACCTACGCATCAAAACCACAATGATAGTTTGTCAAGTTGGTGCTGTTTTAACCTTCGCAAGGACCGGGCTAGCCACACTCGGTTCAACTAAAGTTGGAGAAACTGTCACCTGCTAGCCACCTTTGTGCAAAGCACGTCGGGAGAACCGGTCTCGCGTAAGCGTACGCGTAATGTCGGTCTAGGCCGCTTCGTCCAACAATACCGCCGAACCAAAGTATGACATGCTGGTAAGCAGTATGACTTATATCGCCCACAACTCACTTGTGTTCTACTCGTGCATATAACATCAACACATAAAACCTAGGCTCGGATGCCACTGTTGGGGAACGTAGTAATTTCAAAATTTTCCTACGCACACGCAAGATCATGTTGATGCATAGCAACGAGAGGGGAGAGTGTGATCTACGTACCCTTGTAGACCGACAGCGGAAGCGTTAGCACAACGCGGTTGATGTAGTCGTACGTCTTCACGGCCCGACCGATCAAGCACCGAAACTACGGCACCTCCGAGTTTTAGCACACGTTCAGCTCGATGACGATCCCCGGACTCCGATCCAGCAAAGTGTCGGGGTAGAGTTCCGTCAGCATGACGGCGTGGTGACGATCTTGATGTACTACCGTCGCAGGGCTTTGCCTAAGCACCGCTACAATATTATCGAGGATTATGGTGGAAGGGGGCACCGCACACAGCTAAGAATATGATCACGTGGATCAACTTGTGTGTCTAGGGGTGCCCCCTGACCCCGTATATAAAGGAGCAAGGGGAGGAGGCCGGCCGGCCCCTATTGGCGCGCCAGGAGGGGTCCTCCTCCTAGTAGGAGTAGGACTCCTACTAGGAGGGGGAAGGAAGTGGGGAGGGAGAAGGAAAGGGGGGCGCCCCCCCCTCTCCTAGTCCAATTCGGACCAGGGGGGAGGAGGCACGCGGCCCACCCTGGCTGCCCCTCTCTCTCTCCACTAAGGCCCATATGGCCCATTACTTCTCCCGGTAGGGTTCCGGTAACCCTCCGGCTCTCCGGTTTTCTCCGAAATCACCTGGAACACTTCCGGTGTCCGAATATAGCCATCTAATATATCAATCTTTATGTCTCGACCATTTCGAGACTCCTCGTTATGTCCGTTATCACATCCGGGACTCCGAACTAACTTCGGTACATCAAAACTCATAAACTCATAATATAACTGTCATCGAAACCTTAATCATGCGGACCCTACGGGTTCGAGAACAATGTAGACATGACCGAGACACGTCTCCGGTCAATAACCAATAGCGGAACCTGGATGCTCATATTGGCTCCTACATATTCTACGAAGATCTTTATCGGTCAGACCGCATAACAACATATGTTGTTCCCTTTGTCATCGGTATTTTACTTGCCCGAGATTTGATCGTCGGTATCTCAATACCTAGTTCAATCTCGTTATCGGCAAGTCTCTTTACTCGTTTCGTAATACATCATCTCGCAACTAACTCATTAGTTGAAATGCTTGCAAGGCTTATGTGATGTGCATTACCGAGAGGGCCCAGAGATACCTCTCCGACAATCGGAGTGACAAATCCTAATCTCGAAATACGCCAACCCAACATGTACCTTTGGAGACACCTGTAGAGCTCCTTTATAATCACCCAGTTACGTTGTGACGTTTGGTAGCACACAAAGTGTTCCTCCGGCAAACGGGAGTTGCATAATCTCATAGTCATATGAACATGTATAAGTCATGAAGAAAGCAATAGCAACATACTAAACGATCGGGTGCTAAGCTAATGGAATGGGTCATGTCAATCATATCATTCTCCTAATAATGTGATCCCGTTAATCAAATGACAACACATGTCTATGGTTAGGAAACATAACCATCTTTGATTAATGAGCTAGTCAAGTAGAGGCATACTAGTGACGTTTGGTTTGTCTATGTATTCACACAAGTATTGTGTTTCCGGATAATACAATTCTAGCATGAATAATAAACATTATCATGATATAAGGAAATAAAATAATAACATTATTATTGCCTCTAGGGCATATATCCTTCACCCCCTCCTAGTGGGACTAGGAAAGGGGCGTCCTACTCCACTAGGAGGAGGACTCCTCTTGGCGCACCCTCCTAGGGCCGGCCGGGCTCTCCCCTTGCTCCTTTATATACGGGGGCAGGGGGGACCCCATGGACATACAAGTTGATCATTGATGTCTTAGCTGTGTGCGGTGCCCCCCTCCACCATAATCCACCACGGTCATATCGTAGCGGTGCTTAGGCGAAGCCCTGTGTCGGTAGCTTCATCAACACCGTCATCACGCCGTCGTGCTGACGGAACTCTCCCGCGATGCACTACTGGATCATGAGTTCATGGGACGTCACCGAGCTGAACGTGTGCAGATCGCGGAGGTGCCGTATGTTCGGTACTAGGTTCAATCGATCGTGAAGACGTACGACTACATCAACCGCGTTGTCATAACGCTTCCGCTTACGGTCTATGAGGGTATGTGGATGACACTCTCCCCTCTCGTTGTAATGCATCACCATGATCTTGCGTGTGCGTAGGATTTTTTTTGAAATTACTGCGTTCCCCAACAGTGGCATCCGATCCAGGTTTATGCGTAGATGTTATATGCACAAGTAGAGCACAAAGGAGTTGTGGGCGTGGTTATATGCTCAAGTAGAACTCAAAGTAGAACACAAGTAGAACGCAAAGATGTTATATGCTCAATTGATAGAATTGAGCATAGTTATGAGAATATCTAGGTAAGATCATGTATATAGACATTACGTCTGTGACAAGTAGACTGAAACGATTCTGCATCTACTACTATTACTCCACACATCGACCGCTATCCAGCATGCATCTAGAGTATTAAGTTCATAAGAACAGAGTAATACTTTAAGGAAGATGACATGATGTAGAGGGATAAACTCATGCAATATGGTATAAACCCCATCTTTTTATCCTCGATGGCAACAATACAATACGTGTCGGTTCCCTTTTTGTCACTTGGGTCGGACACCGCAAGATTGAACCCAAAGCTAAGCACTTCTCCCATTGCAAGAAAGATCAATCTAGTAGGCCAAACCAAACTAATAATTCGAGGAGACTTGCAAAGATAAACCAATCATACATAAAATAATTCAGAGGAGAATCAAATATTGTTCATAGATAATCTAGATCATAAACCCACAATTCATTGGATCTCGACAAACACACCGCAAAAGAAGATTACATCGAATAGATCTCCAAGAAGACGAGGAGAACCTTGTATTGAGATCCAAAGAGAGAGAAGAAGCCATCTAGCTAATAACTATGGACCCGTAGGTCTGAAGTAAACTACTCACACATCACCGGAGAGGCCATGGGGTTAATATAGAGGCCCTCCGTGATCAATGCCCCCTCCGGTGGAGCACCGAAAAAGGCCCTGAGATGGGATCTCTCGAGTATAGAAGGTTGCGGCGGTGGAATTAGGTTTTCGTGGTGCTCCTGGATGTTTGGGGGGTACGTGGATATGTATAGGAGGAAGAAGTACGTTGGTGGAGCAACGGAGGGCCCACGAGGGTGGAGGGAGCGCCCATGGGGGGTAGGCACGCCCCCTGCCTCGTGCCTTCCTCCCTTGTTTCTTGACGGCCACTCCAAGTCTCCTGGATCACGTTTGTTGAGAAAATCACGTTCCTGAAGGTTTTATTCTGTTCGGACTCTGTTTGATATTCCTTTTCTTCGAAACCCTAAAATAGGCAAAAACCAACAATTTGGGCTAGGCCTCCGGTTAGTAGGTTAGTCCCAAAAATGATATAAAAGTGTAAAATAAAGCCCATGAACATCCAAAATAGATAATATAATAGCATGGAGCAATAAAAAATTATAGATACGTTGGAGATGTATCAAGCATCCCCAAGCTTAATTCCTGCTCATCCTCGAGTAGGTAAATGATAAAAGAAGAATTTTTGATGTGGAATGCTTTCTAACATATTTCTCAATGTAATTTTTATTTATTGTGGCATGAATGTTCAGATCCGAAAGATTCAATATAAAAGTTTAATATTGACATAGAAATAATAATACTTCAAGCATACTAACTAAGAAATTATGTCTTCTCAAAATAACATGGCCAAGGAAAGTTATCCCTACAAAATCATATAGTCTGGCTATGCTCTATCTTCACCACACAAAATATTTAAATCATGCACAACCCCGATGACAAGCCAAGCAATTGTTTCATACTTTTGATGTTCTCAAACTTTTTCAATCTTCACGCAATATATGAGCGTGAGCCATGGATATAGCACTATGGTGGAATAGAATGGTGGTTGTGGAGAAGACAAAAAGGAGAAGATAGTCTCACATCAACTAGGTGTATCAACAGGCTATGGAGATGCCCATTAATAGATATCAATGTGAGTGAGTAGGGATTGCCATGCAACGGATGCACTAGAGCTATAAGTATATGAAAGCTCAAAAGGAACTAAGTGGGTGTGCATCCAACTCGCTTGCTCGCGAAGACCTAGGGCATTTTGAGGAAGCCCATCATTGGAATGTACAAGCCAAGTTCTATAATGAAAAATTCCCACTAGTATATGAAAGTGATATCATAAGAGACTCTCTATATGAAGAACATGGTGCTACTTTGAAGCACAAGTGTGGAAAAAGGATAGTAACATTGTCCCTTCTCTCTTTTTCTCTCTTTTTTTTATTTGGGCCATCTTTCTTTTCTTTTTTTGGCCTCTTTTCTCTTTTTTTCGTCCGGAGTCTCATCCCGACTTGTGGGGAATCATAGTCTGCATCATCCTTTCCTCACTTGGGACAATGCTCTAATAATGATGATCATCACACTTTATTTACTTACAATTCAAGAATTACAACTCAATACTTAGAACAAAATATGACTCTATGTGAATGCCTCCGGTGGTGTACCGGGATGTGCAATGATGCATGAGTGACATGTAAGAAGAATTATGAATGGTGGCTTTGCCACAAATACGATGTCAACTACATGATCATGCAAGCAATATGACAATGATGAAGCATGTCATAATAACGGAATGGTGGAAAGTTGCATGGCAATATATCTCAGAATGGCTATGGAAATGCCATAATAGGTATGTATGGTGGCTGTTTTGAGGAAGGTATATGGTGGCTTTATGGTACCGGGGAAAGTTGCACGATGCTAGAGAGGCTAGCAATGGTGGAAGGGTGAGAATGCGTATAATCCATGGACTCAACATTAGTCATAAAGAACTCACATACTTGTTGCAAAAATCTATTAGTTATCGAAACAAAGTATTACGTGCATGCTCCTAGGTGGATAGATTGGTAGGAAAAGACCATCCCTCGTCCCCGACCGCCACTCATAAGGAATACAATCAATAAATAAATCATGCTCCGACTTCATCACATAACGGTTCACCATACGTGCATGCTACGGGAATCACAAACTTAAACACAAGTATTTCTCAAATTCATAACTACTCAACTAGCATGACTCTAATATCACCATCTCCATATCTCAAAACAATTATCAAGTACCAAACTTCTCATAGTATTCAATGCACTTATATGAAATTTTTATTATTGCCATGTTGTTCTAAAGGACTCTCAAAATAATATAAGTGAAGCATGAGAGAACAATAGTTTCTATAAAACAAATCAACCACCATGCTCTAAAATATATAAGTGAAGCACTAGAGCAAAAACTATATAGCTCAAAAGATATAAGTGAAGCACATAGAGTACTCTAATAAATTTCAGACATGTGAGTCTCTCTAAAAAGGTGTGTACAGCAAGGATGATTGTGGTAAACTAAAAAGCAAAGACTCAAATCATACAAGACGCTCAAAGCAAAACACATATCTTGTGGTGAATAAAAATATAGCTCCAAGTAAAGTTACCGATAGACGAAGACGAAAGAGGGGATGCCTTCCGGGGCACCCCCAAGCTTAGGCTTTTTGGTGTCCTTGGTTTTACCTTGGGGTGCCATGGGCATCCCCAAGCTTAGGCTCTTGCCACTCTTTGTTCCATAATCCATCAAATCTTTACCCAAAACTTGAAAACTTCACAACACAAAACTCAAAATAGAAAATCCCGTGAGCTCCGTTAGCGAAAGAAAACAAAACACCACTTCAAGGTACTGTAATGAACTCATTCTTTATTTATATTGGTGTTAAACCTAATGTATTCCAACTTCTCTATGGTTTATAAACTCTTTTACTAGCCATAGATTCATCAAAATAAGCAAACAACACAAGAAAAACAGAATCTGCCAAAAATAGAACAGTCTGTAGTAATCTGTAGCTAACGCAAGTTCTGGAACCCCAAAAATTCTAAAATAAATTTCTGGACGTGAGGAATTTATCTATTAATCATCTTCAAAAGAATTAACTAAATAGCACCTTCCAAATAAAAATGGCAACAATTCTCGTGAGCGCTAAAGTTTCTGTTTTTTACAGCAAGATCAAAAAGACTTTCCCCAAGTCTTCCCAACGGTTCTACTTGGAATAAACACTAATTAAACACAAAAACACAACCAAAACAGAGGCCAGGTAAATTATTTATTACTAAACATGAGCAAAAAGGAAGGAATAAAAATAAAGTTGGGTTGCCTCCCAACAAGTGCTATCGTTTAACGCCCCTAGCTAGGCATAAAAGCGAAGATAGATCTAGGTATTGCCATCTTTGATAGGCAGTCCATAGGTGGCTCTCATAATAGATTCATATGGTAATTTAATTTTCTTTCTAGGGAAGTTTTCCATGCCTTTCCTTAACTAAATTGGAATCTAATATTCCCTTCCTTCATATCAATAATTGCACCAACCGTTCTAAGGAAAGGTCTACCAAGAATAATAGGACATGAAGGATTGCAATCTCTATCAAGAACAATGAAATCTACAGGCACATAGTTCCTACTTGCAATAGTAAGAACTTCATTAATTCTTCCCATAGGTTTCTTAATAGTGGAATCCGCAAGGTGCAAGTTTAAAGAACAATCATCAAAATCACCGAAACCTAGCAAATCACACAAAGTTTTTGGAATCATGGAAACACTAGCACCCAAATCACACAAAGCATAGCACTCATGATCTTTAGTTTTAATTTTTATTGTTGGTTCCCACTCATCATAAAGTTTTCTAGGGATAGAAACTTCCAACTCAAGTTTTTCTTCATAAGATTGCATCAAAGCATCAACGCTATGTTTAGTAAAAGCTTTATTTTGACTATAAGCATGAGGAGAATTTAGCATGGATTGCAACTAGGAAATACAATCTATCAAAGAGCAATTATCATAATTAAATTCCTTGAAATCCAAAATAGTGGGTTCATTACTATTTAAAGTTTTGACCTCTTCAATCCCACTTTTAACAATTTTAGCATCAAGATCTAAAGACTCCGAATTTTTGGAACGCCTTCTAGGTAAAGGTGGCTCATATTTAGCCCCATAATTATCAAGATTCATATTGCAAAATAGATATTTAATAGGGGACACATCAATAACTTTTAGATCTTCATCCTTATTTTCATGAAAACTAGAAGAACACGCTTTTATAAAGCAATCTTTCTTAGCACTCATCCTAGCGGTTCTTTCTTTGCACTCATTAATGGAAATTGTCATGGCTTTGAGAGACTAATTGATATCATGCTTAGGTGGAATAGATCTAAGTTTCAAAGAATCAACATCAAGAGAAATCCTATCAACGTTCCTAGCCAACTCATCAATCTTAAGCAATTTTTCTTCAACAAAGCATTGAAACTCTTTTGCGAAGTAATAAATTCTTTAATATTAGATTCAAAATCAGAGGGCATATTATTAAAATTTCCATAAGAATTGTTTTAGGAATTACCAAAATTATTAGAGGAATTACTAGGAAATGGCCTAGAATTAAAATTACCTCTATACGCGTTATTACCAAAATTGTCCCGACCAACAAAATTCACATCCATAGATTCATTATTATTATAAATCAAAGTGGACAAAGGCATATCATTAGGATTAGTAGGAGCACTCTTATTATCAAGCAATTTCATAAGTTCATCCATCTTTCCACTCAAAACATTAATTTCTTCTATCACATGCATTTTTTTATTAGTAGATCTTTTGGTGTGCCATTGAGAATAATTAACCATAATATTATCTAGGAGTTTAGTAGCTTCTCCTAAAGTTATTTCCATAAAAGTTCCTCCCGCGGCCAAATCTAAAAGATTTCTAGAAGCAAAATTCAATCCGGCATAAAAGTTTTGTATTATCATCCAAAGATTCAAACCATGTGTAGGGTAATTACGTATCATTAATTTCATCCTCTCCCAGGATTGCGCAACATGTTCATGATCAAGTTTCTTAAAATTCATAATATCGTTTCTAAGAGAGATGATTTTAGCGGGAGGAAAATACTTAGAGATAAAAGCATCTTTGCACTTATTCCATGAATCAATACTATTTTTAGGCAAAAACGAAAACCAAGCTTTAGCATGATCTGTAAGCGAAAACGGAAATAGCTTCAATTTAACAATATCATTATCCAAATCTTTCTTCTTTTGCATATCACATAAATCAACAAAGTTGTTTAGATGGGTAGCGGCATCTTCACTAGGAAGGCCGGCGAATTGATCTTTCATGACAAGATTCAACAAAGCAGCATGAATTTTACAAGATTCAGCATCGGTAAGAGGAGCAATCGGAGTGCTAAGAAAATCATTGTTGTTGGTATTGGCAAAGTCACACAATTTAGTATTATCTTGAGCCATCGTGTCAAGCAAGCAATCCAACACACAAGAAAACAAGAAGCGGGCAAAAGAAGGCAAATAGAAAAAGAGAAGGGGAACAGAGAGAGAGGGAGAGAGGAAAATAAGGCGAATAAAACGGCAAGGGTGAAGTGGGGGAGAGGAAAACAAGAGGCAAATGGCAAATAATGTAATGCAAGGGATAAGAGTTTGTGATGGGTACTTGGTATATTTTGACTTGGTAATGGCGCCAGGAATGACTCGTTGTGGGAGTCAAATCTTGACTTGACTTGGCGCGAATCTCCCCGGCAACGGCGCCAGAAATCATTCTTGCTACCTCTTGAGCACTGCATTGGTTTTCCCTTGAAGAGGAAAGGGTGATGCGGCAAAGTAGCGTAAGTATTTCCCTCAGTTTTTGAGAACCAAGGTATCAATCTAGTAGGAGATCACGCTCAAGTCCCACACACCTACACAAACAAATAAGAACCTCACAACCAACGCGATAAAGGGGTTGTCAAGCCCTTATCGGTCACTTACGAGAGTGAGATCTGATAGATATGATAAGATAATATTTTTGGTATTTTTATGATAAAGAGGAATAAAGGTGCAAAGTAAAATAAATGGCAAAGGAAATAACTAAGTATTGGAAGATTAATGTAACATCCCAAATTTTCAATTTGGAATGTTATACATAGATCATTCATGCATATCATATTTTATTGCATTTCGTTTCGCGATCCTCGAAATCCTAAGCAACTCAAGGACCCTCGGAGAGAGTTGGGGATTTCATTGTTTTCATATTTGAATTTTATCAAATATTGAAACAAGGATTATTGATTTTCATTATTTTTCTCTCTGAAAATATTTCATATTAAAATATATGAGAGGAGATAATATGACTTCTCCAAAATAATTGAAATATTGGAGGAAAATATTAAAATCAAATATTTGCTTTTATTCGGATTTTATTGCTAATTTTATTTGCATTAGAAAAATTGCATATTTTTCAAAATTGCATTTTATGGCCAAGAAAATCTTCATCTCGTTCTAAATATTTTATTTAGATGGCGAAAATTTGTTTTGGTATTTTTAGATTTTTATTTTATTTTCTAGGATTTATTTAAGTTCCGGTGAATTTTTTTTTTTTTAAAATCTCTCAGCGCCCGACTGGGCCGAAGCCCAGCTGAGCCGACCCGCTAGCCCAGCGCCGCCATCTCCCTCCAGGAGACCGGGAGGCCGCAGCCGCCCCGACCTCGAGTCCGGCCAGGACTCCACCTCCCCACGCCGCTTGCCCC
>NC_041380.1:474257826-474333373 GCF_002162155.2 Triticum dicoccoides
CCGCGCCGCCGCCTCTGCCGCCACCACGGCCCATTGCCGCGCCGCTGCCGCCTGCGCACCCTCCCGCCGCAGCCCGCCTCGCCGGACCTCGCCGGAGGTATACGCCTCGCCGCCATTCGGTTTTTTTTAAAACCGATCCGGTTTTTTAGAAACCCTAGTTCATTTTTTTAGATTGGTTCACCGGTTTTCTCGGTTTAGTTTATATAGCGGACATTTGTCCGTACGTTCATTTTAACGAACGATTTTCACTCGTTAGTTACAGACAACGAACGTTCATTCGTTAGCCTGTTCGTCAGTTTTCTTTTTCTTGGATTTTTCCGCGATTATTTTCGATCGCGATTTCTGATCCGATTTTCATTTTAGTTTATCTTTTCGTTTGTTTATCGGAATCAGGCGATTCAAGCGCCTAGATCTTCGTCTCAAAACCCTCTTTCTATTTAACCAACTTGAACATGATTTTGGTAATGTAAAATTTGACTTTAGTCCAGATTAGTAAACGGATCTTGTTTCTTTCATAGTTTGAGTTTCGTTGCTCCGTTTGATTTGATTCTTTTCGCAAACCGGAGTTCTTAAGTTGAAATTTCTGGTTAGATCTTCTTATTTGATATTTTGCTGTGTTTCTTTGCTTGATTGCTTATGTATGCTATTTTCTGTTTGTGATAGAATTCCCGGAGTGCGAAGCGTGCTACTACGAGTCCCTAGGTTTTGCGGATCGTCAGCAAGGCAAGTAACACATTGATCATACTCCTTCCATACCCAGTTTTTATGCATTAGTTTCAATCCTCAAACACTGCATGATTAGGTTGTGATTAACTTGTGGGTTGGGAAGTAGTTGATGAGGTAGAACCTATTGCCCTGTTATATTCAAACCTTGGGAGTTATTTCTACGTATTGCTTATATTCCTTTGCTATGCTCGTAGACGTGGACTGGGTTTGAGTGTATCCATGACAGATGTGAGATTGTTAATTAATGGTTCAACTTAAGGTGGCAACTTAAATACACATCTGGGTGGATTGCTTGTCGGGCACCTGGAGAATCCAGTGTTGTCCTAGGATATCCCGGAGTACCCATGTGATCATCCTAAGGTCCGCCACCTAGGCTCAAAGGGAACTGAGATATTTTCATGCTAGAAACTTCCGTGTGCAGCCACAAGCTATTATGTGCTCTAACATAGTTAAGTTACATGAGCTCTTGAAGAGGTGGATCAGCAGGTAGAGGGATGTAGCTTTGGTATGGTCTGCCCGGAGTAAAGAGTTAATGTTTCTGAAAGACTGTGTCTCAATCATCCGTTTCTCAAACACCATGTAGTGCGAGAAATCCAGCGGAGGCGATCGAGTCTTGTGCGGGAAAGTGCGCAAACCTCTGCAGAGTGTACAATCTAATCATGGTTAGCCATTTCCCCGGTTATGGACAATCTTGAGTATCTAGTACTTGGAGTATCCTAAGTATCTCATCACTCTAATTTAATATTGTTGGGTTGTTAATTACTTTAATTGGGATTGAGTTGGAGGAACCTTCTCAATGATGTTTCAACCACCATGATAGTTAAAATAAAATTTATTCCTTTGTTGTAGGAAAAAATTGGCTTTTCGCAAAAACTATAACCATAGAGCTTTCCACCAGCCAAATATGCATGTAGTGATAGCATTATTCTGTTCTTGCTCTATTGTGTTATATTGCCAACATATTCCATGTGCTGACCCGTTTTCGGGCTGCAGCGTATTATATTGCAGACTTTTCAGACGAGGAGTAAGGTTCGTTAGGTCGTTGTCGTGCAGCTCAGCTATGCCGTTGGAGTTGATGGACTCACTTTATCTTCCAAGCCTTCCACTGTTATCGTATTAGATGGCCTTAAGCCATATTTACTATAATAAGTTCTCTTTTGAGACAGTCGATGTAATAAGTGTGTGATTGCTACTCTGTTATAAATCCTTCGAGTACTGTGTGTGTCAGCATTACCGATCCAGGGATGACACTGAAGCACAAAGACTTGACCGTCTGAGGTTGAGTCGCTACAATTAATATGATGAAAGATAGACTCGGGGGCCATAGGTTTCACTAGTGGCTTCTCTCAAGAGCATAAGTATTACGGTGGGTAAACGAATTACTGTCGAGCAATTGATAGAATTGAGCATAGTTATGAGAATATCTAGGTATGATCATGTATATAGGCATCACGTCCGCGACAAGTAAACCGGAACGATTCTGCATCTACTACTATTACTCCACACATCGACCGCTATCTAGCATGCATCTAGAGTATTAAGTTCATAAGAACAGAGTAATGCTTTAAGGAAGATGACATGATATAGAGGGATAAACTCATGCAATATGATATAAACCCCATATTTTTATCCTCGATGGCAACAATACAATACGTGTCGGTTCCCTTTCTGTCACTGGGATCGAACACCGCAAGATTGAACCCAAAGCTAAGCACTTCTCCCATTGCAAGAAATATCAATCTAGTAGGCCAAACCAAACTAATAATTCGAAGAGACTTGCAAAGATAAACCTATCATACATTAAAGAATTCAGAGGAGAATCAAATATTGTTCATAGATAATCTGGATCATAAACCCACAATTCATCGGATCTCGACAAACACACTGCAAAAGAAGATTACATCGAATAGATCTCCAAGAAGACGAGGAGAACCTTGTATTGAGATCCAAAGAGAGAGAAGAAGCCATCTAGCTGATAACTATGGACCCGTAGGTCTGAAGTAAACTACTCACACATCACCGGAGAGGCCATGGGGTTAATATAGAGGCCCTCCGTGATCAATGCCCCCTCTGGCGGAGCTCCGAAAAAGGCCCCGAGATGGGATCTCTCAAGTACAGAAGGTTGCGGCGGTGGAATTAGGTTTTCGTGGTGCTCCTGGATGTTTGGGGGGTACGTGGATATATATATAGGAGGAAGAAGTACGTTGGTGGAGCAACGGAGGGCCCACGAGGGTGGAGGGAGCGCCCAGGGGGGTAGGCACACCCCCTGCCTCGTGCCTTCCTCCCTTGTTTCTTGACGGCCACTCCAAGTCTCCTGGATCACGTTTGTTGAGAAAATCACGTTCCTGAAGGTTTTATTCTGTTCGGACTCTGTTTGATATTCCTTTTCTTCGAAACCCTAAAATAGGCAAAAACCAACAATTTGGGCTAGGCCTCTGGTTAGTAGGTTAGTCCTAAAAATGATATAAATGTGTAAAATAAAGCCCATTAACGTCCAAAATAGATAATATAATAGCATGGAGCAATCAAAAATTATTGATACGTTGGAGACGTATCAATAGTCGTAGAAGCAATAGTTGGCGAGACAACAACGATACTTCAATGGAGATCAAGGTGTCAAGCCGGTGACGATGGTGATCATGATGGTGCTTTGGAGATGGAGATCAAAGGCACGAGATGATGATGGCCATATCATATCACTTATATTGATTGCATGTGATGTTTATCTTTTATGCATCTTATTTTGCTTAGATCGAAGGTAGCATTATAAGATGATCTCTCACTAAATTTCAAGGAATAAGTGTTCTTCCTGAGTATGCACCGTTGCGAAAGTTCGTCGTGCCGAGACACCACGTGATGATCGGGTGTGATAAGCTCTACGTTCACATACAACGGGTGCAAGCCAGTTTTGCACACGCGGAATACTCGGGTTAAACTTTACGAGCCTAGCATATGCAGATATGGCAGAACACTGAGACCAAAAGGTCGAGCATGAATCATATAGTAAATATGATCAACATAGTGATGTTCACCATTGAAAACTACTCATCTCACGTGATGATCGGACATGGTTTAGTTGATATGGATCGCGTGATCACTTAGATGATTAGAGGGATGTCTGTCTAAATGGGAGTTCTTAAGTAATTTGATTAATTGAAATTTAATTTATCATGAACTTAGTACCTGATAGTATTTTGCATGTCTATGTTGTTGTAGATAGATGGCATGTGCTATTGTTCCGTTGTATTTTAATGCGTTCCTTGAGAAAAATAAGTTGAAAGATGATAGTAGCAATGATGCGGACTAGGTCCGTGACCTGAGGATTATCCTCATTGCTGCACAGAAGAATTATGTCCTTGATGCACCGCCAGGTGACGGACCTATTGCAGGAGCAGATGCAGACGTTATGAACGTTTGGCAAAGCTCGGTATGATGACTACTTGATAGTTTAGTGCACCATGTTTTACGGCTCAGAACCGGGATTTAAAAAATGTTTTGAACGCCACAGAGCATATAAGATGTTCCAAGAGTTGAAACTGGTATTTCAGACTCATGCTCGTGTAGAGAGGTAGGAGACCTCTGACAACACTTTGCCTACAAGATGGAGGAGAATAGAGCACACAGCTAGTGAGCATGTGTTCAGAATGTCTGAGTACTACAATCACTTGAATCAAGTGGGAGTTAATCTTCCAGATAAGATAGTGATTGACAGAGTTCTCTAGTCACTATCACCAAGTTACTAGAACTTTATGATGAACTATAATATGCAAGGGATAAAGAAAACAATTCCCAAGTTCTTCGCGATGCTGAAATCGGCGAAGCTAGAAATCAAGAAAAAGCATCAAGTGTTGATGGTTGGCAAGACCACTAGTTTCAAGTAAAAAGGTAAAGGGAAGAAGGGGAACTTCAAGAAGAACAACAAGCAAGTTGCTGCTAAAGTGAAGAAGCCCAAGTCTGGACCTAAGCCTGAGACTGAGTGCTTCTACTGCAAAGGGACTGGTCACTGGAAGCGGAACTGCCCCAAGTATTTGGTGGATAAGATGGATGGCAAGGTGAATAAAGGTATATGTGATATACATGTTATTGATGTGTACCTTACTAATGCTCAAAGTAGCACCTGGGTATTTGATACTGGTTCTGTTGCTAATATCTACAACTCGAAATAGGGACTACGGATTAAGCAAAGATTGGCTAAGGACGAGGTGACGATGCGCGTGGGAAATGGTTCCAAAGTCGATGTGATCGCGGTCGGCATGCTACCTCTACATCAATCTTCGGGATTAATTTTAGACCTGAATAATTGTTATTTGGTGCCAGCGTTGAGCATGAACATTATATCTGGATCTTGTTTGATGCAAGAAGGTTATTCATATAAATCTGAGAATAATGGTTGTTCTATTTATATGAGTAATATCTTTTATGGTCATGCACCCTTGAAGAGTGGTCTATTTTGATGAATCTCAATAATAGTGATACACATATTCATAATATTGAAGCCAAAAGATGCAGAGCTGATAATGATAGTGCAACTTATTTGTGGCACCGCCGTTTAGGTCATATTGGTGTAAAGCGCATGAAGAAACTCCATTCTGATGGACTTTTGGAATCACTTGGTACTTGCGAACCATGCCTCATGGGCAAGATGACTAAAATGCCGTTCTCCGGAACAATGGAGCGATCAACAAATTTGTTGGAAATCATACATACTGATGTATGTGGTCCAATGAATATAGAGGCTCGCGGCGGGTATCGTTATTTTCTCACCTTCACAGATGATTTAAGCAGATATGGGTATATCTACTTAATGAAACACAAGTCTGAAACAGTTGAAAAGTTCAAAGAATTTCAGAGTGAAGTGGAAAATCATTGTAACAAGAAAATAAAGTTTGTACGATCTGATCGTGCAGGAGAATATTTGAGTTACGAGTTTGGTCTTCATTTGAAACAATGCGGAATAGTTTCGCAATTCACGCCACCCGGAACACAATATCATAATGGTGTGTCCGAACGTTGTAATCGTACTTTACTAGATATGGTGTGATCTATGATGTCTCTTACTAATTTACCGCTATCACTTTGGGGTTGTGCTTTAGAGATGGTTGCATTCACGTTAAATAGGGCACCATCTAAATCTATTGAGATGACGCCTTATGAACTGTGGTTTGGCAAGAAACCAAAGTTGTCGTTTCTTAAAGTTTGGGGCTGCTATGCTTATGTGAAAAATGCTTCAACCTGATAAGCTCGAACCCAAATCGAAGAAATGTGTCTTCAAAGGATACCCAAAAGAGACTGTTGGGTACATCTTCTATCACAGATCCGAAGGCAAGACATTCGTTGGTAAGAATGGATCCTTTCTAGAGAAGGAGTTTCTCTTGAAAGAAGTGAGTGGGAGGAAAGTAGAACTTGATGAGGTAACTATACCTGCTCCCTTATTGGAAAGTAGTTCATCATAGAAATCTGTTCCTGTGACTCCTACACCAATTAGTGAGGAAGCTAATGATGATGATCATGTAACTTCAGAATAAGTTACTACCGAACCTCATAGGTCAACTAGAGTAAGATCCACACCAGAGTGGTACGGTAATCCAGTTCTGGAGGTCATGTTACTTGACCATGACGAACCTAAGAACTATGAGGAAGTGATGATGAGCCCAGATTCCGCAAAATGGCTTGAGGCCATGAAATCTGAGATGGGATGCATGTATGAGAACAAAGTATGGACTTTGATTGACTTGCCTGATGATCAGTGAGTCATTAAGAATAAATGGATCTTCAAGAGGAAGACGGACGCTGATAGTAGTGTTACTATCTACAAAGCTCAAATTGTTGCAAAAAGGTTTTTGACAAGTTCAAGGTGTTGACTACGACGAGATTTTCTCACTCGTAGCGATGCTTAAGTCTGTCCGCATCATGTTAGCGATTGCCACATTTTATGAAATCTGGCAAACGGATGTCAAAACTGCATTCCTTAATGGATTTCTTAAAGAAGAGTTGTATATGATACAACAAGAAAGTTTTGTCAATCCTAAAGGTACTAACAAAGTGTGCAAGCTCCAGCGATCCATCTATGGACTGGTGCTAGCATCTCGGAGTTGGAATATATGCTTTTATAAAGTGATCAAATCATATGGTTTCATACAGACTTGCGGTGAAGCCTGTATTTACAAGAAAGTGAGTGGGAGCACTACAACATTTCTGATAAGTATATGTGAATGACATATTGTTGATCGGAAATAATGTAGAATTTTCTGGAAACCATAAAGGAGTGCTTGAATGGAGTTTTTCAAAGAAAGACCTCGGTGAAGCTACTTACATATTGAACACATCAAGATGCTCGATATATTTTCAATGAGTACATACCTTGACAAGATTTTGAATTAGTTCAAAATAGAATAGTCAAATGAGTTCTTGCTTGTGTTGCAAGGTGTGAAGTTGAGTAAAGACTCAAAACCCGACCACAACAGAAAATAGAAAGAGAATGAAAAATCATTCCCTATGCCTCAGTCATAGGTTCTATAAAATATATTTTGCTGTGTACCAGACCTATTGTGTACCTCACCATAAGATTGGCAAGAGGGTACAATAGTGATCCAGGAGTGGATCACTTGACAGCGGTCAAAAATATCCTTAGTGAAATAAGGAAATGTTTCTCGGTTATGGAGGTGACAAAGAGTTCGTCGTAAAGAGTTACGTCGATGCAAGCTTTAACACCGATCTGGATGACTCTAAGTCTCGATCTAGAATTCTAGATACATATTAAAAGTGGGAGCAATTAGCTAGAGTAGCTCCGTGCAAAGCATTGTAGACATAGAAAATTTGCAAAATACATACGACTCTCAATGTAGCAGACCCGTTGACTAAATCTCTCTCACAAGCAAAACATGATCACTCTTTGGGTGTTAATCACATAGCGATGTGAACTAGATTATCGACTCTAGTAAAACCCTTTGGGTGTTAGTCACATGGAGATGTGAACTAATCACATAAAGATGTGAACTATTTGTGTTAAATCACATGACGATGTGATCTAGATTATTGACTCTAGTGCAAGTGGGAGACTGAAGGAAATATGCCCTAGAGGCAATAATAAAGTTATTTATATTTCCTTATATCATGATAAATTTTTATTATTCATGCTACAATTGTATTAACCGGAAACTTAGTACATGTGAGAATACATAGACAAACAGAGTGTCACTAGTATGCCTCTACTTGACTAGCTCGTTGAATCAAAGATGGTTAAGTTTCCTAGCCATACACATGAGTTGTCATTTGATTAAGATCACATCGTTAGAGAATTATGTGATTGACTTGACCCATTCCGTTAGCTTAGCACGATGATTGTTTAGTTTGTTGCTATTGCTTTCTCCATAACTTATACATGTTCCTATGACTATGAGATCATGCAACTCCCGAATACCGGAGGAACACCTTGTGCGCTACCAAATGTCACAACGTAACTGGGTGATTAGAAAGGTGCTCTACAGGTATCTCCGATGGCATTTGTTGAGTTGGCATAGATCGAGATTAGGATTTGTCACTCTGATTGTCAGAGAGGTATCTCTGGGCCCTCTCGGTAATGCACATCACTATAGGCCTTGCAAGCAATGTGACTAATGAGTTAGTTGTGGGATGATGCATTATGGAACGAGTAAAGAGACTTGCCGGTAACGAGATTGAACTAGGTATTGAGATACCTCGATCAAATCTTGGGCAAGTAACATACCGATGACAAAGGGAACAACGTATGTTGTTATGCGGTTTGACCGATAAAGATCTTCAAAGATTATGTGGGAGCCAATACGAGCATCTAGGTTCCACTATTGGTTATTGACCGGAGATGAGTCTCGGTCATGTCTACATAGTTCTCGAACTCGTAGGGTACGCACGCTTAACGTTAGGTGACAATTGGTATTATGAGTTGATGTGTTTTGATGTACCAAAGGTAGTTCGGAGTCCCGGATGTGATCACGGACATGATGATGAGTCTCAAAATGGTCAAGACATAAAGATTGATATATTGGACGACTATATTCGGACACCGGAAGGGTTTCGGTGGGAGAAAACCGGAGTGCCGGAGGGGTTACCGGAACCCCCCGGGGGACTAATGGGCCTTGATGGGCCCTAGTGGAGAGAGAGAGGGGTCGGCCAGGGCAGGCCGCGCGCCCCCTCCCCTTGAGTCCGAATAGGACAAGGAAGGGGGGGGCCCTCTTGCCTTTCCCCTCTCGCACTCCTTCCTTCCCCCTCCTAGTGGGACTAGGAAAGGGGAGTCCTACTACCACTAGGAGGAGGACTCCTCCTCTTGGCATGCCCTCCTAGGACGGCCGGCCTCCCCCTTGCTCCTTTATATATGGGGGCAGGGGGCACCCCATGGACATACAAGTTGATCATTGATCTTTTAGCCGTGTGCGGTGCCCCCCTCCACCATAATCCACCTCGGTCATATCATAGTGGTGCTTAGGCAAAGCCCTGCGTCGATAGCTTCATCAACACCGTCATCACGCCATCGTGCTGATGGGACTCTCCCGCGAAGCTCTACTGGATCGTGAGTTCGTGGGACGTCACCGAGCTGAACGTGTGCAGATCGCGGAGGTGTCGTATGTTCAGTACTAGGATCGATCGATCGTGAAGACGTACGACTACATCAACCGCGTTGTCATAACGCTTCCGCTTACGGTCTATGAGGGTACATGGACGACACTCTCCCCTCTCGTTGCTATGCATCACCATGATCTTGCGTGTGCGTAGGATTTTTTTTTGAAATTACTGCATTCCGGAACAGTTCGGTAGTAACTTGATCAGAAGTTTCATGATCATCATCATTAGCTTCCTCTCTAACTAGTGTAGGAATCATTGGAACTGATTTCAGTGATGAACTACTTTCCAATAAGGGAGAAGGTACAATTACCTCATCAAGTTCTACTTTCCTCCCACTCACTTCTTTTGAGAGAAACTCCTTCTCTAGAAAGGACCCATTCTTAGCAACAAATATCTTGCCTTCGGATCTGTGATAGAAGGTGTACCCAACAGTCTCCTTTGGGTATCCTATGAGGACACATTTCTCCAATTTGGGTTCGAGCTTATCAGGTTGAAGATTTTTCACATAAGCATCGCAGCCCCAAACTTTAAGAAATGACAACTTGGGTTTCTTGCCAAACCACACTTCATAAGGTGTTGTCTCGACGGATTTAGATGGTGCCCTATTTAACGTGAATGTAGCTGTCTCTAAAGCGTAACCCCAAAACGATAGTGGTAAATCAGTGAGAGACATCATGGATCGCACCATATATAGTAAAGTACGATTACGACGTTCGGACACACCATTATGCTGTGGTGTTCCAGGTGGCGTGAGTTGCGAAACTATTCCGCATTGTTTCAAATGAAGCCCAAACTCATAACTCAAATATCCACCTCCACGATCAGATCGTAGAAACTTGATTTTCTTGTTATGATGATTTTCCACTTCACTCTAAAATTCTTTGAACTTCTCAAATCTTTCAGACTTATGTATCATCAAGTAGATATAGCCATATCGGCTCAAATCATCTGTGAAGGTGAGAAAATAACGATATCCGCCGCTGATAACCCACAAGTATAGGGGATCGCAACATTTTACGAGGGTAGAGTATTCAACCCAAATTTATTGACTCAACACAAGGGGAGCCAAAGAATATTCTCAAGTATTAGCAGCTGAGTTGTCAATTCAACCACACCTAGAAACTTAATATCTGCAGCAAAGTATTTAGTAGCAAAGTAATATGATAGTAGTGGTAACGGTAGCAAAAGGTAATGATAGCAAAAGTAATGTTTTTGGTATTTTGTAGTGATGATAGCAATAGCAACGGAAAAGTAAATAAACGAAGAACAATATATGGAAAGCTCGTAGGCAATGGATCAGTGATGGAGAATTATGCTGGATGCGGTTCATCATGTAACAGTCATAACCTAGGGTGACACAGAACTAGCTCCAGTTCATCGATATAATGTAGGCATGTATTCCGAATATAGTCATACGTGCTTATGGAAAAGAACTTGCATGACATCTTTTGTCCTACCCTCCCGTGGCAGCGGGGTCCTTACGGAAACTAAGGGATATTAAGGCCTCCTTTTAATAGAGTACCGGAACAAAGCATTAACACATAGTGAATACATGAAGTCCTCAAACTACGGTCATCATCGGTAAGTATCCCGATTATTGTCACTTCGGGGTTAACGGATCATAACACATAATAGGTGACTATAGACTTGCAAGATAGGATCAAGAACTCTCATATATTGATGAAAACATAATAGGTTCAGATCTGAAATCATGGCACTCGGGCCCTAGTGACAAGCATTAAGCATAGCAAAGTCATAGCAACATCAATCTCAGAACATAGTGGATACTAGGGATCACACCCTAACAAAACTAACTCGATTACATGATAGATCCCATCCAACCCATCACCGTCCAGCAAGCCTATGATGGAATTACACACGCACAGCGGTGAGCATCATGAAATTGGTGATGGAGGATGGACGATGATGACGATGGCGACGGATTCCCCTCTCCGGAGCCCCGAACGGACTCCGGATCAGCCCTCCCGAGAGGTTTTAGGGCTTGGCGGCGGTTCTGTATCATAAAACGCGACGATTTCTTCTCTCTGATTTTTTTTCTCCCCGAAACCAAATATATAGAGTTGGAGTTGGATTCGGAGGAGCTCTAGGGAGCCCACGAGGTAGGGGCGCGCCCTAGGGGGGCAGGCGCGCCGCCCACCCACGTGGACAGGTGGTGGGCCCCCTGGCCTTCATCTTTTGCAAGGATTTTTTATATTTTCCAAAAAGGTATTCCGTGAAGTTTCAGGTCATTCTGAGAACTTCTGTTTCTGCACATAAATAACACCATGGTAATTCTGCTGAAAACAGCGTCAGTCCGGGTTAGTTCCATTCAAATCATGCAAGTTAGAGTCCAAAACAAGGGCAAAAGTGTTTGGAAAAGTAGATACGTTGGAGACGTATCAACTCCCCAAGCTTAAACCTTTGCTTGTCCTCAAGCAATTCAGTTGATAAACTGAAAGTGATAAAGAAAAACTTTTACAAACTCTGTTTGCTCTTCTTGTTGTAAATATGTAAAGCCAACATTCAAGTTTTTAGCAAGGATTATGACTAACCACATTCACAATACCGCTTAGGTCTCAAGTTTACTCATATCAATGGCATAATCAACTAGCGAGCAATAATAATAAATCTCGGATGACATCACTTTCTCAAAACAATCATAATATGATATAATAAGATGGTATCTCGCCAGCCCTTTCTAAGACCGCAAAACATAAATGCAGAGCACCTTTAAAGATCAAGGACTGACTAGACATTGTAATTCATGGTAAAGGAGATCCAGTCAAGTCATACTCGATGTAAACTAACAGTAATGAATGCAAATGACAGCGGTGCTCTCCAACTGGTGCTTTTTAATAAGAGGATGATGACTCAGCATAAAAGTAAATAGAGGCCCTTCACAAAGGGAAGCAGGGATTTGTAGAGGTGCCAGAGCTCGGTTTGGAAATAGACATGAATAATATTTTGAGCGATATATTTTCGTTGTCAACATAACAACCAAGAGATGGCGATATCTTCCATGCTACACACATTATAGGCGGTTCCCAAACAGAATGGTAAAGTTTATACTCCCCCTTCCACCAACAAGCATCAATCCATGGCTTGCTCGAAACAACGAGTGCCTCCAACTAACAAGAGTCCCAGGGGGAGTTTTGTTTGCAATTATTTTGATTTAGTTTGCATAAAGCATGGGACTGGGCATCCCGGTGACCAGCCACTTTCTCGTGAGTGAGGAGCGGAGTCCACTCCTCTTGAGAATAACCCGCCTAACATGGAAGATATGGACAACCCTAGTTGATTCATGAGCTATTCGAGCATACAAAATAGGATATTTATTTGAAGGTTTAGAGTTTGGCACATACAAATTTACTTGGAACGGTAGGTAGATACGGCATATAGGAAGGTATAGTGGACTCATGTGGAATAACTTTGAGGTTTATGGAGTTGGATGCACAAGCAGTATTCCCGCTTAGTACAAGTGAAGGCTAGCAAAAGACTGGGAAGCGACCAGCTAGAGAGCGACAACAGTCATGAACATGCATTAAAATTAATCAACACTGAATGCAAGCATGAGTAGGATATAATCCACCATGAACATAAATATCGTGAAGGCTATGTTGATTTTGTTTCAACTACATGCGTGAACATGCGCCAAGTCAAGTCACTTAAATCATTCAGAGGAGGATACCACCCTATCATACCACATCATAACCATTTTAATAGCATGTTGGCACGCAAGGTAAACCATTATAAGCTCCCAGCTAATCAAGCATGGCACAAGAAACTATGATCTCTAGTTGTCATTGCAAACATGTTTATTCATAATAGGCTGAATCAGGAACGATGAACTAATCATATTTACAAAAACAAAAGAGGTTGAGTTCATACCAGCTTTTCTCATCTCAGTCAGTCCATCATATATCGTCATAATTGCCTTTCACTTACACGACCGAATGATATGAATAATAATAATAGTGCGTGTGCATTGGACTAAGCTGGAATCTGCAAGCATTCAATAAACAGGAGAAGACAAGGCAATATGGGCTCTTTTGTCAGATCAACAATTATGCATATAAGAGCCACTTCAACAATTTAATCATGGTCTTCTCCTATCGACCCCCAAAGAAAAGAAAAGAAATAAAACTATTTACACGGGAAAGCTCCCAACAAGCAAAAGAAGAACAGGAAATATTTTTGGGTTTTCTTTTTAATTACTACTACAAGCATGGAAAGTAAACTAATTAAAAGCTACAACTAATTTTTTTTGGTTTTTCTTAAGGTTTATTAAACACACAAGAACAAAGCATAAAAAGGAAAGTAAACTAGCATGGATGATACAATGAAAAAGTATGAGCACCGACATCTAGCAATGAGTGTGTGAACATAAATGTAATGTCAGTGAGAAATGCACACTCCCCCAAGCTTAGGCTTTTGGCCTAAGTTGGTCTATGGCCACGGCTGGCCTGACAGATATCCATAATAATAGTTGGGGTCGTACTGCGATGTAGCGACTATCGCCTCCTGGGCTGCAGCGTGGCGACGAGCGGCCTCCGCTCTCCTCTCGTACTCATCTGCCTCCTCTCTGGTAATAACATATCTTCCTTTTGCCTGATAATCAAAGAAGGCATGAGCAGGGAGAGTAATACGGATAGCACGCCGTCTGTCAAAGATTAGTCGATACTGGAGAGGTGATTCATTCCTCTCGACAAACTGGTGGTGAACCATAGCATTAAAATCTAAATATCATCCTCGCGTATGGCTATACCAAGAAAATTAGCAATGCGGGTTGCATAAATTCCACCAAAGAAATCTCCATTAAATCTATTAAGATGCAACCTACGTGCAACAATGGCTCCCAAATTATAAGATTTGTCTCCTAATACATCACTCCTAAGAATACTGAGGTCAGGAACACACAGATGACATGCTTCATCTTTACCATTTATGCATCTACCTATGAAGAGAGCAAAATAATGTATAGCAGGAAAATGAATGCTCCCTATGGTAGCTTGTGTTATATCTCTAGATTCCCCCACAGTTATACTGGCAAGAAAATCTCTAAATTCAGATTTGCGAGGATCCCTGATACTACCCCATTGTGGAAGTTTGCAAGCAGTGTTAAAATCCTCTAAGTCCATAGTGTAAGAATTTTCATACAGATCAAACAGGGCAGTTGGAGAATTACGTGAAGATGAAAATTCAAACCTCCTCACGAAGGAACTAGTGAGATGGTGATACTGGCTGCACTTCTCTTCCTCGAAGCTCACAAGATCGGCATTACGTAAATATGCTTTAAATTCTTCCTTACTTCCCGCTTGATCCATAAAGTTTTCAGAAGGCCATTCACAAGGACGCACTGGAGCGTCTCTTGGTGGCTCTTCATCAGCATCGCGCATTGCAAGCCTGGGTCCTTGCTTTCTTGAAGAACCACCTTGGAACATTTTCCTAAGCATATTTCTTCCTCTGAAAAATTCTGAATTTTTTTAGTAACTTCAAAAAGTAAACCAAACTCAAAAATATTGATAGCAACTACTCCTACAAGTGCCTAGAGCCTATATCATGCATCAAAACTACTTGGAACCAAATAAATTTGACATGCAAGCTCAAGAACATGGTCACCTAGGCAGCATAAATTTTTAATGAATAAAGCACTAGAACAAAAACTAATTGGACCAATGGAGGAGTCACATACAAATGAACAATCTCCCCAAGCAGTTTTGTGAGAGGTGCTTTGAGCAAGGAGATCGAAAATGGCAGCAAAACGAGCTTGGACTCGGGTTTGAGATGGTTATTCGTGTTTGTGGGAGGAAGAAGGAGTGTGTGGGTGAAAGGATAAGTGGAGGAGGGCCACCGTGGGCCCACGAGGCAGGGGGCCGCCCAGGGGGTAGGGCGCGCCCTCCACCCTCGTGGCCAGGTGGATGACCCCCATGCTGTGTTCTCGGTGCCAAATATTCTCAAATATTCTGGAAAAAATCAATATATAAATTTCAGGGCATTTGATATAAATAACAGAAAGTAAAGGTGGGATACAGAAGGTTGTGCCTTCTAGTTTCATCCATCTCATGCTCATAAAAAGGAATCCACTAACAAGGTTGATCAGGTCTTGTTAACAAACTCATTCCGAGTAACATGGAACCGGAGAAATTCCGAATAACACTATGTTACCTCAACGGGGATATGCACATCCCCAATAATAAGAATATCTTATTTCTTCTTGACAGTAGGAAGAGGAAATTCGAAACCTCCAAATATAATCGATGGAATTTTCCCAATAGAGTTGATACTATGAACTTGAGGTTGTTTCCTCGGAAAGTGTACCGTATGCTCATTACCATTAACATGAAAAGTGACATTGCCTTTAGTGCAATCAATAACAGCCCCTGCAGTATTCAAAAAGGGTCTTCCAAGAATAATAGACATACTATCGTCCTCAGGAATATCAAGAATAACAAAGTCCGTTAAAATAGTAATGTTTGCAACTACAACAGGCACATCCTCACAAATACCGACAGGTATAGCAGTTGATTTATCGGTCATTTGCAAAGATATTTCAGTAGGTGTCAACTTATTCAAATCAAGTCTACGATATAAAGAGAGAGGCATAACACTAACACCGGCTCCAACTCACATAAAGCAGTTTTAACATAATTTCTTTTAATAGAGCATGGTATAGTGGGTACTCCTGGATCTCCAAGTTTCTTTGGTATTCCACCCTTAAAAGTATAATTAGCAAGCATGGTGGAAATTTCAGCTTTTGGTATCTTTCTTTTATTAATAACAATATCTTTCATATACTTAGCATAAGGATTCATTTTGAGCATATCAGTTAATCGCATGCGCAAAAAGATAGGTCTAATCATTTCAGCAAAACGCTCAAAATCCAAATCATTCTTTTTCTTGGATGGTTTGGGAGGAAAAGGCATGTGTTTCTGAACCCATGGTTCTCTTTCTTTACCATGTTTCCTAGCAACAAAGTCTTTCTTATCATAACTTTGATTCTTTGATTGTGGGTTATCAAGATCAACAACAGGTTCAATTTCTATATCATTGTCATTACTAGGTTGAGCATCATCATGAACATTATCGTTAACATTATCACCAGTTCCAGGTTCATTACCAGATTGTGTTTCAGCATCAGAAATAAAATCCATTGGGATTCTCAGGTGTTTCAGTGATAGGTTTATTAGAAGCATGCAAAGTCCTATCATTTTTCTTTTTCTTCCTATTAGAAGGACTAGGTGCATCCACATTATTTCTTTGAGAATCTTGCTCAATTCTATTAGGATGGCCTTCAGGATACAAAGGTTCCTGAGTCATTTTACCACCTCTAGTCATAACTCTAACACCATTATCATTATTCTTACTATTCAATTCATTGAGCAAATCATTTTTGAGCTTTAAGTACTTGTTCTACTTGAGTGGTAACCATAGAAGCATGTTTACTAATAAGTTTAAGTTCACCTTTGACATTAGCCATATAATCACCCAAGTGTTCAAGCATATTTGAATTGTATTTCAATTGTCTACCAAAATAAGCATTAAAGTCTTCTTGCTTAGCTATAAATTTATCAAACTCAGCTTTATCATATCTATAGAGAGAATTTACCTTTACTACCTGTGTCAAGTTATCAAGACCATGAGTTTCTTCAATAGGTAATGGATTAAGATCATATGTTTCTTCAACAGGCGGTAAATTAAGACCATGTATTTCTTCAATAGGAGGTAAATTCTTAACATCTTCAGCTTTAATACCTTTTTCTTTCATAGATTTCTTTGCCTCTTGCATATCTTCAGGACCGAGAAATAGAACACCCCTCTTCTTCGGAGTTGGTTTAGGAATAGGCTCAGGAGTTGGTTCAGGAAGTGTCCAATTATTTTCATTTTTCAACATATTATTCAATAAAATTTCAGCTTCATCCGGTGTTCTTTCCCTGAAAACAGAACCAGGACAACTATCTAGGTAATCTCTGGAAGCATCGGTTAGTCCATTATAAAAGATATCAAGTATTTCATTGTTCTTAAGAGGATGATCAGGCAAAGCATTAAGTAACTTGAGAAGCCTCCCCCAAGCTTGTGGGAGACTCTCTTCTTCAATTTGCACAAAATTATATATATCCCTCAAAGCAGCTTGTTTCTTATGAGCAGGGAAATATTTAGCAGAGAAGTAATAAATCATATCCTGGGGACTACACACACAAGTAGGATCAAGAGAATTAAACCATGTCTTACCATCACCCTTTAATGAGAACGGAAATATTTTAAGGATATAAAAGTAACGTGTTCTCTCATCATTAGTGAACAGGGTAGCTATATCATTTAATTTAGTAAGATGTGCCACAACAGTTTCAGATTCATAGCCATGAAAAGGAACAGATTCAACCAAAGTAATTATATCAGGATCAATAGAGAATTCATAATCCTTATCGGTAACACAGATAGGTGAACTAGCAAACATAGGGTCAGGTTTCATTCTAGCATTTAGAGATTGTTGATTCCATTTAGCTAATAACCTCTTGAGTTCGTATCTATCTTTGCAAGCTAAAATAGCTAAAGAAGCTTCTTTATCGAAAACATAACCCTCAGGAATAATAGACAAGTCTTCATCATCAATTTCATCAGTATTATCAGATTCAATACTTTCATTCTCTCTAGCCCTAGCAAGTTGTTCATCAAGAAAATCACCAAGTGGCACAGTAGTATCAAGCATAGAAGTAGTTTCATCATAAGTATCATACATAGCAGAAGTGGCATCATCAATAACATGCGACATATCAGAACGAATAATAGAAGCAGGTTTAGGTGTCGCAAGCTTACTCATAACAGAAGGTGAATCAAGTGCAGAGCTAGATGGCAGTTCCTTACCTCCCCTTGTAGTTGAGGGATAAATCTTGGTTTTTGGATCTCTCAAGTTCTTCATAATGATAAGCAGATATAAATCCCAACTGACTCAAAGAATAGAGCTATGCTCCCCAGCAATGGCGCCAGAAAATAGTCTTGATAACCCACAAGTATAGGGGATCGCAACAGTTTTCGAGGGTAGAGTATTCAACCCAAATTTATTGATTCGACACAAGGGGAGCCAAAGAATATTCTCAAGTATTAGCAGCTGAGTTGTCAATTCAACCACACCTGGAAACTTAATATCTGCAGCAAAGTATTTAGTAGCAAAGTAATATGATAGTAGTGGTAATAGTAGCAAAAGGTAATGATAGCAAAAGTAATGTTTTTGGTATTTTGTAGTGATGATAGCAATAGCAACGGAAAAGTAAATAAACGAAGAACAATATATGGAAAGCTCGTAGGCAATGGATCAGTGATGGAGAATTATGCCGGATGCGGTTCATCATGTAACAGTCATAACCTAGGGTGACACAGAACTAGCTCCAGTTCATTAATATAATGTAGGCATGTATTCCGAATATAGTCATATGTGCTTAAGGAAAAGAACTTGCATGACATCTTTTGTCCTACCCTCCCGTGGCAGCGGGGTCCTTACGGAAACTAAGGGATATTAAGGCCTCCTTTTAATAGAGTACCAGAATAAAGCATTCACACATAGTGAATACATGAACTCCTCAAACTACGGTCATCATTTGTAAGTATCCCGATTATTGTCACTTCGGGGTTAACGGATCATAACACATAATAGGTGACTATAGACTTGCAAGATAGGATGAAGAACTCTCATATATTGATGAAAACATAATAGGTTCATATATGAAATCATGGCACTCGGGTCGTAGTGACTAGCATTAAGCATAGCAAACTCATAGCAACATGAATCTCAGAACATAGTGGATACTAGGGATCAAACCCTAACAAAAATAACTCGATTACATGATAGATCACATCCAACCCATCACCGTCCAGCAAGCCTATGATGGAATTACTCACGCACGGTGGTGAGCATCATGAAATTGGTGATGGAGGATGGTCGATGGTGACGATGGTGACGGATTCCCTTCTCCGGAGCCCCGAACAGACTCCAGATCAGCCCTCCCGAGAGGTTTTAGGGCTTGGCGGTGGCTCCATATCGTAAAATGCGATGATTTCTTCTCTCTGACTTTTTTCTCCCTGAAACCAAATATATAGAGTTGGAGTCGGAGGAGCTCCAGGGGGCCCACGAGGTAGGGGGCGCGCCCCCACCCTCGTGGACAGGTGGTGGGCCCCCTAGCCTTCATCTTTTGCAAGGATTTTTTATATTTTCTGAAAAGTTGTTCCGTGAAGTTTCAGGTCATTCCGAGAACTTTTGTTTCTGCACATAAATAACACCATGGTAATTCTGCTGAAAACAGCGCCAGTCCGGGTTAGTTACATTCGAATCATGCAAGTTAGAGTCCAAAACAAGGCCAAAAGTGTTTGGAAAAGTAGATACGTTGGAGACGTATCAGCCGCGAGCTTCAATGTTCATTGGACCACATACATCAGTATGTATGATTTCCAATAACTCTGTTGCTCGCTGCATTGTTCCGGAGAACGAAGTTTTAGTCATCTTGCCCATGTGGCATGGTTCGCATGTACCAAGTGATTCATAATCAAGTGATTCTAGAATTCCATCAGAATGGAGTTTCTTCATGCGCTTTACACCAATATGACCTAAATGGCAGTGCCACAAATAAGTTGCACTATCATTATCAACTCTACATCTTTTGGCCTCAATACTATGAACATGTTTATCACTACTATCAAGATTTAGTAAAAATAGACCACTCATTAAGGGTGCATGACCATAAAAGTTATTACTCATATAAATAGAACAACCATTATTCTCTGATTTAAATGAATAACCGTCTCGCATTAAACAAGATCCAGGTATAATGTTCATGCTCAATGCTGGCACCAAATAACAATTATTTAGGTCTAAAACTAATCCCGAAGGTAGATGTAGAGGTAGCGTGCTGACGGCAATCATATCGACTTTGAAACCATTTCCCACGCGCATCTTCACCTCGTCCTTAGCCAATCTTCGCTTAATCCGTAGCCCCTGTTTCGAGTTGCAAATGTTAGGAACTGAACCAGTATCAAATACCCAGGCACTACTGCGAGCATTAGTAAGGTACACATCAATAACATGTATATGAAATATACCTTTCACTTGGCCATCCTTCTTCTCCGCCAAATACTTGGGGCAGTTTTGCTTCCAGTGAACAGTTCCTTTGCAGTAGAAACACTCAGTCGCAGGCTTAGGTCCAGACTTGGGTTTCTTCACTTGAGTAGCAAGCTGTTCTTTTTGAAGGTCCCCTTATTCCCTTTACCCTTTCTCTTGATACTGGTGGTCTTGTTGACCATCAACACTTGATGCTCTTTCTTGATTTCTACCTCCGCAGCCTTTAGCATTGCGAAGAGCTCAGGAATCGTCTTATCCATCCCTTGCATATTATAGTTCATCACAAAGCTCTTGTAGCTTGGTGGTTGTGATTGAAGAACTCTGTCAATGACACTATCATCAGGAAGATTAACTCCTAGTTGAGTCAAGTGGTTGTGGTACCCAGACATTCTGAGTATATGTTCACTTACATAACTATTCTCCTCCATCTTGCAGCTATAGAACTTATTGGAGACTTCATATCTCTCAATCCGGGCATTTGCTTGAAATATTAACTTCAACTCCTGGAACATCTCATATGCTCCATGACGTTCAAAACGTCATTGAAGTCCCAGTTCTAAGTCGTAAAGCATGGCACACTAAACTATCGAGTAGTCATCAACTTTGCTCTGCTAGGTGTTCATAACATCTGGCGTTGCTCCTGCAGCGGGTTTGTCACCTAGCGGCGCTTCCAGGACGTAATTCTTCTATGCAACAATGAGATTAATCCTCAAGTTACGGACCCAGTCCGTGTAGTTGCTACCATCATCTTTCAACTTAGCTTTCTCTGGGAACGCATTAAAATTCAATGGAACAACAACACGAACCATCTATCTAGAACAATATAGACATGAAAAATACTATCACGTACTAGGTTCATGATAAATTAAAGTTCAATTAATCAAATTACATAAGAACTCCCACTTAGATAGACATCTCTTTAATCATCTAAGTGATCACGTGATCCATACCAACTAAACCATGTCCGATCATCACGTGAGATGGAGTAGTTTTCAATGGTGAACATCACTATGTTCATCATATCTACTATATGATTCATGCTCGACCTTTCGGTCTCCATTGTTCCGAGGCCATATCTGCATATACTAGGCTCGTCAAGTTTAACCCGAGTATTTCGCGTGTGCAAAACTGTCTTGCACCCGTTGTATGTGAACATAGAGCTTATCACACCCGATCATCACGTGGTGTCTCGGCACGATGAACTGTAGCAACGATGCATACTCAGGGAGAACACTTATACCTTGAAATTTAGTGAGAGATCATCTCATAATGCTACTGCGGAACTAAGCAAAATAAGATGCATAAAGGATAAACATCACATGCAATCAATATAAGTGATATGATATGGCCATCATCATCTCGTGCCTTGATCTCCATCTCCAAAGCACCGTCATGATCACCATCATCACCGGCTTGACACCTTGATCTCCATCAAAGCATCATTGTCATCTCGCCAACTATTGCTTCTACGACTATCGCTACCGCTTAGTGGTAAAGTAAAGCAATTACATGGCGATTGCATTTAATACAATAAAGCGACAACCATATGGCTCCTGCCAATTGCCGATAAATGTGTACAAAACATGATCATCTCATACAATAAAATTTAGCATCATGTCTTGACCATATCACATCACAACATGCCCTGCAAAAACAAGTTAGACGTCCTCTACTTTGTTGTTGCAAGTTCTACGTGGCTGCTATAGGCCGAGCAAGAACCGTTCTTACCTACGCATCTAAAACCACAACACGGTATAGTGATTGCTTTTTAATCTTCAGAAAGAACCCTGTTCATTGAATCCGATTCAACTAAGGCTGCAGAAATAGACACCCACTAGCCACCTGTGTGCGAAGCACGTCGGTAGAACCAGTCTCGCGTAAGTGTACGCGTAATGTTGGTCTAGGCTGATTCATCCAACAATGC
This sequence comes from Triticum dicoccoides, assembly GCF_002162155.2. NCBI lineage: Eukaryota > Viridiplantae > Streptophyta > Magnoliopsida > Poales > Poaceae > Triticum > Triticum dicoccoides. The sequence goes on from NC_041380.1 coordinate 474,280,182, forward strand.
TGCTGAATCAAGAATCAACTAGTGATGGCAAGCAATATGTATATACCCATGCCCACAACTCCTTTGTATTCTACTCGTGCATATAACATCTACGCATAAACCTGGCTCGGATGCCACTGTTGGGGAACGCAGTAATTTCAAAATTTTCCTACGCACACGCAAGATCATGGTGATGCATAACAATGAGAGGGGTGAGTATCGTCTACATACCCTTGTAGACTGTAAGAGGAAGCGTTATGACAACGCGGTTGATGTAGTCGTACGTCTTCATGATCGACCGATCTAGTACCAAAGATACGGCGCCTCCGGGATCTGCACACGTTCGACTCGGTGACGTCCCGCGAACTCACGATCTAGTAGAGCTTTGAGGGAGAGCTTCGTCAGCACGACGGCGTGATGACGGTGATGATGTTGCTACCGGAACAGGACTTCACCTAAGCACCGCTACGATATTACCAAGGTGGATTATGGTGGAGGGGGGCACCGCACACGGCTAAAGATTAATGATCAACTTGTCTGTGTATGGGGTGCCCCCCTCCCCCGTATATAAAGGAGTGGAGGAGGGGAGGGCCGACCCTCCTATGGCGCGCCCCATGGGGAGTCCTACTCCCACTGGGAGTAGGATTCCCCCCTTTCCATGTAGTAGGAGTAGGAGAAGGAAGGAGGAAAGGGGGGCGCCGGCCGCCCCCCTTCCTAGTCCAATTCAGACCAGAGGGGGAGAGGGCATGCAGCCTTCCCTGGCATCCCCTCCTCTCTTTCCACTAAGTCCCATAAGACCCATTAAACTCCCCGGGGGGTTCCGGTAACCCCCCTATACTCCGGTATATGCCCGAGCTAAACTCGGAACCCTACCGATGTCCAAACATAGTCGTCCAATATATCGATCTTTATGTCTCGACCATTTCGAGACTCCTCGTCATGACCATGATCAAATCCGGGACTCCAAACTACCTTCAGTACATCAAAACACATAAACTCATAATACCGATCGCCACCGAATGTTAAGCATGCGGACCCTACGGGTTTGAGAACTATGTAGACATGACCGAGACATGTCTCTGATCAATAACAAATAGCGGAACCTGGATGCTCATATTGGTTCCTACATATTCTACGAAGATCTTTATCGGTCAAACCGCATAACGATATACGTTGTTCCCTTTGTAATGGGTATGTTACTTGCCCAAGATTCGATCGTCGGTATCTCAATACCTAGTTCAATCTCGTTACCGGCAAGTCTCTTTACGCGTTCCGTAATGCTACATCCCGTAACTAACTCATTAACTACATTACTTGCAAGGCTTATACTGATGTACATTACCGAGAGGGCCCAGAGATACCTCTCCGACAATCGGAGTGACAAATCCCAATCTTGATCCATGCCAACTCAACAAACACCATCGGAGACACCTGTAGAGCACCTTTATAATCACCCAGTTACGTTGTGACATTTGGTAGCACACAAAGTGTTCCTTCGGTATTCGGGAGTTGTATGATCTCACAGTCATAGGAACATGTATAGTTATGGAGAAAGCAATAGCAACAAACTAAACGACCATCGTGCTAAGCTAACGGATGGGTCAAGTCAATCACATTATTCTCTAATGATGTGATCCCGTTAATCAAATGACAACTCATGTCTATGGTTAGGAAACATAAGCATCATTGATTCAACAAGCTTGTCAAGTAGAGGCAAATTAGCGACACTCTGTTTGTCTATGTATTCACACATGTACTAAGTTTCCGGTTAATAAAATTCTAGCATGAATAATAAAAATTTATCATAATATAAGGAAATATAAATAACAACTTTATTATTGCCTCTAGGGCATATTTCCTTCACAAATGTGAAGTAGCCCATTTTCAAACCCACTTCAACATCGGGAGTGTACACGCGTGGGAAACGGAGGTTTCAAAAGAAGAAGAAAAAGAAGCTAATTGCATGCGTGGGAATCCGTGGTCATAAATATTATATGAACAAAAAGAGACAATTTTTGAAGGGCTTGTGGCCATTTTTTCGCGGAGTCAGTGGTGGGCGAGTAGTCGAGCACAACCAACAGGATCGCCTCTCGCGGATCGCCCCATGATCCAACAATGCGGAGCCGTCCTTGTGATCCAATGGTCCGGAGCCTGCACGCAGCCAGCCAGCCAAATTCCTTCTAGAAGACCACATCTGAGGGCTGTCGCTTGGCGCCAGGGTATGATCGGACGGATGACATTTGGAGCTAGGGTTAGGCGAAACCCCGCGGGGTTTAGAGGGGTTTTGAGCTGGTCAACGAGGTTTGAAAAGCTTTGATTGAGCATAACTAATTTAAAAAAATCGAAAAATATGAAACCTTCACCGTTCATCTTTTTATAAGAGACACTAACATGGAAAAAAAATACTAAACTTGGTCTATGGTCATTTTCATGAGAAAACCCTAGCTGGCATGATAGAGGTCAAATGAGCACCATTAATTTTAAAAAATATAAAGCCTGCGCACGATGTTGTCTTATGTGAGATGTTACCAACAAAAAATCATAAACTTGGTCTATGGTCATTTTCATGAGAAAACCTTCACACATATGACTATATGAGCTATTACCTACAAGATTTCATAGAGTTTAAGGACATGAGGTAGGGTTACCTTCTGTTTTTGAAAAATTAAAAAAAAATTAAAAAATCACCAAAGCTTTATTTCGAAGTGAATAAGAAGGATATGAACTTAGTTTTCCATTTTCATATTTTAAACGTGTTTTTAATAGTTTTTATATTAAAGCATATTTTTTCAAAAGAAAATGTATAAATATGAAGATTAATTCAAAAAATAGTGAGACTTCGAATCTACACTATATAGATTGAATAGGTGTTAGTAAAAACATTTGGCTCATTTAGAGTAGGTCCAAAAAAACTTGATTACAAATGGGTTGTTTACCTTCGCGTGGGAGCTCATTTGGAGCACATTTCTCAAATTCAAATTTCTTTAACCTCCTCTAAATCACCTCAAATTTTGCACACATGTTCTCCTACACAAACATAAATAGTTTGCCAAGGTTTTATTTTTTTTGCATTTCTTTGATTTGATCAATAAACATGAGACAAATAACATGTGTAATCATTGAAGCAACACTGAAACAACATGTGTAATCAGTGAAGCAACACTGAAACAACTTGTGTGATTAGTAAAGCAACACTGAAATAACATATCTGATCAATGAAGCAACACTGAAACAACATGTGTGATCATTGCAGCACCTAAACTCATGGTTCACAACACATCTAAACATAACTAACCATACACCAGAGGCAAATTTAAGGACAGACAAATATAGATAGCATAATACATTACTACCATAATATAGATTCAGTTCAACACACCATAAGTTTAGCAATAGTAACTAGACCCAAAGTAACCCAAAAGATAAAGTTCATCACAGCATCACATCATCACATCATCACATCACGCCGGAGTTAGGGCCTTCGCGAGCGTAGCATGCTGCCCCCTGATCATGTAGTCATCCCCGCGAATCGCTACATCCTCTGCATGAGACAGAAGGTGATCGTTGCGGTCATTCTTTGGCTTTGGCTTGGTGGTGCAGTAGGGGCAGTGCCACTTCTTGATCTTGCGGTTGTAGAAGAAAACAACTCCCTTGGCATTGATCTTCTGCACCTCCTTGGCTGTGAAGGACGCGACGTTGCCCTTGTACACATCATCTCCAGAATCATACTGCACACATGAATGAATTGCATTAATACATTATAGATTCATATACACAATGTCAAAGGAACTAAATGAACAATCCAAATTTCAAGTAGTCTTACCTCATATTCTTCGTCGTCACTAAACTCTGGATCGTACGGGTCGTACTGGGCCAACTTCCTCTTCCCTCTCCCCACCCCAACCATCATCCTCCTGAATATACAATTACATCCATCACGCCAATTGAAAATTTAGATATGCACACATGACACAATGATCATAGGGCTAATATACTCCCAATATACTATGATCCTATTTGCATTTTCCATTGTCAAGCACACATATTGAACAACAAAGCTAATATAACTACATATTGTGGACAAATTTATATATTAATGAATCAAATAACTTCTTAATCAATGGATTCCATTTGGGCATATGACATTTAAAACCCCAATCTGAGTAGCATTCAAAAACAAATCTAATAGGGACCCAATCTAATAAGCATACATGTCTGTAGCATTAAAAACCTCAATCTGTGAGCATTAAAAACAAATCTAATAAGCATACATCTATATAGCATTGAAGCACATCTAATAAACAGAACTATCTAGCATTTTTGCAACGAATTTATCCAACAAACCCTAGTACAAAACCCCCCATCCCCCCAGTACAGAAACCCCGACCCATCTGTTAAACCAACTACTCTAACCATCTGAACTACCATATGAATCCACAATCTAACCAATCCAACTAACTCTACAAGCTAATACCCTAAAGCAAAGCAAGTGCAAATACCTCCTGCTCCTCGCCAGGCTGCGCATCGGGGTTATCAGGATGGACTCCACCACTCGACACCGTCACCTTCTACAGCGCTGAGGCGGAGCCCGCCACCTCCTTCTCCACATCCGCAGCGGTTGCGAGTTTCCCCGCACCGCCATGGACGCCGCCGACATCCGCGGTCACCGTGCCCTGCAGCTCGACCACATCTCTGGCTGGTGCGTCGGCGTCACCACGAGCATTGGCCATCTCCGGGTAGATGGAGGCGATGAAGGTGAGGAAGAGGATGCAATGGGGGAGAGCGAGACGGTGCAGTGGAGGCAGTTGAGGAGAGCGAGACGACACCGGTGGGGAAGAGGGAGACGATGCGGTAGGGAGGAGATTTGGGGGAAAATGGTAGGGGAGACGCGCAGGGAGGTGGTTCCCCCTCTTTATACGATGGGACATTTTGGGCATGTCCCATGGACACGTGCTACCCCACAACCGCGGCAGTTGCATGCGCCGACGTATATGAATACATGTACGGTCAGCATATGAAACAACTATATGGGTAACGGTCAAAGGTGTACTCGGCACTACGCGCCCCCACTCGTCAGAGTTAACGGTCAAAGGCATTGACCCGACGGCAACGTCCGTTGTAACCTGTTCTGAGGGTTTCAGGCAAGGGAGTGGGGAAAAGTGAGCAACAGGTAACTAAGTGGGGATGAATGAGTAGTGCTAAGGAACCAGGGGCACAGAAATAAAAATCACATTTTATTATGTTAATAGTTGGCACCATACTACATGGAGCGAACTTGAAACGTCAATTGTCATGCTGTCTTGTTCGAGAGTGATGCACCAGCTATACCAAAAATTCGGCGCCAAAGAGAATGGAGTCGAACTGCATAAGTTTTGCACCAGCTCTCTGGAGCCGAGACTTGGTACACAAATTTCTACATAGTTCTCAAAAGAGGTAGATGTAGTTGAAGTTGCAATGAAGGCCCAGATTCATCAAATAATACGGTCTCTAGGGATCAAAGGGGTTGGCCCAGACACAGCCCGTGTGCCAAATGAGCCTTTAGGGATCTCCGAGTTTTCTACGCCCCTCAGCGACTATCCTCGCAAAACCCTCCCAACCCCCTTTTATCAAACGAGGCCTCGGGGAGGTAGGGAGGAGATGACAATCCATACCCACAACATATATCATATTTGAAACAACACTTCAGATTAAGCTGGCAAACCCTCAGCTTGGTAAGCTACCAACATTGTTAGGACATATTTCTCTCTCAGTGGTTTTGGTGACTGATGGCAATGCTTTTGCGGACTAATCATGTGCATTGAGCATTTCAGATATTCCTTCATGCGGCACGAGACGATCTCTACCCCTCCGTGTTTAAAGAGAAGACGATGTATTTTCCTTCATTTCATTTTTGGTGGACTTGAGTCGTAGAATATACAGTACTATCAAGAGGGGGTCCGTATCGGAAAGGTTTGGGTGGAATAAACACATACACATCTCCTTTGCACCCTGAGTTCTTACCCACTTCTCTGGAGTATTCGTCGTGGTGTTGGCAGTGGCTCAGGATGGAGCCAGCGGTAGTACCGCGGCTGGCAGTGGTAGTACCCCTTGTAGCGGCAGGCGGTAGTACTGCTCGTACTACCGCCTCTATTCGGGACTCGAGTTTCTCGTGTCGAGTTCAGCGGTAGTCCAGCGGTGGTCCCACTGGCATACTACCACTGACCCTAGCTGGTCCCATTTGAGCAGCGGTAGTACCGCTTATAAGCAGTAGTACCGCGCCTATCACCGCACCTGCTACCGCTCGTGGCATGTTCCTTCTACCTGGGGTCTCCCCCCATATAAAGGGGGTCTTCTTCTCCAACAATACCACCTCTTCCTCCCCCAAATTCCATTGTTGCTCCAAAGCTCATTTTCGCCCGATCTCTCTCCCTAGCCAATCAAACATGTTGATTTTCTAGGAATTGGTTAAGAAGTCCCCGATCTACACTTCCACCAAGAGAAATTTGATCTCCCCTAATCCCTTATGGATCTTGTTACTCTTGGGTGTTTGAGCATCCTAGATGGTTGAGGTCACCTCGGAGCCATGTTCCATTGTGGTGAATCTTCGTGGTGTTGTTGGGAGCCTCCAATTAAGTTGTGGAGATTGCCCCCAACCTTTTTTGTAAAGGTTCGGTCGTTGCCTTCAAGGGCATCACTAGTGGAATCACGGTATCTCGCATTGTGTGAGGGCATGAGGAGAATACAGTGGGCCTAGTGGCTTCTTGGGAGCATTGTGCTTCCACACTGCCCCAACGAAGATGTACTTCCTCTCAAAGAGAAGGAACTTCGGTAACACATTCTCGTCTCCACCGGCTCCACTTGTGGTTATTTCTTACCTTTACTTTGTGCAAGCTTTACTTGTGTATTATCTCTAGCTTGCTTGTGTTGCTTGCATCATATAGGTTGCTCACCTAGCCGCATATCTAGACAACCTATTTGTTGCACATCCTAATTTGTTAAGAAAAACTAAAAATTGGTAGTTGCCTAACCGAGTTGTAAATCCCATAGTTGAGATTCTCCTATTTCCTACACCTACACATCATCACACACGCGTGCGCGCACACACACAACAGTGGGCACAACACAAGAAATCTAACAAAAAGGTCGGATCCTTCTTCCACTCACCAGATAAGTTGAGAGGTAGAGTCTGGCATGTTGATACGTCTCCAACGTATCTATAATTTTTGATTGCTCCATGCTACTTTATCTACTGTTTTGAACTATATTGGGCTTTATTTTCCACTTCTATATTATTTTTGGGACTAACCTATTAACCGGAGGCCCAGCCCAAAATTGCTATTTTTTGCCTATTTCAGTATTTCGAGGAAACATAATATCAAATGGAGTCCAAACGGAATGAAACCTTCAGGAACGTGATCTTGTCACCGAACGTGATCCAGGAGACTTGGACCCTACTCCAAGAAGTTTCCGGGGAGGTCACGAGGGTGGAGGGCGCCCCCTGGGCGCGCCCCCTGCCTCGTGGGCCCCTCGGAGCTCCACCGACGTGCTCCTTCCTCCTATATATACCTACGTACCCCCATTAGACCAAAGACGGAGCCAAAACCTAATTCCACCATCGCAACTTCCTGTATCCACGAGATCCCATCTTGGGGCCTGTTCCGGAGCTCCGCCGGAGAGGGCATCCATCACGGAGGGCTTCTACATCAACACCATAGCCCTTCCGATGAAGTGTGAGTAGTTTACTTCAGACCTTCGGGTCCATAGCTAGTAGCTAGATGGCTTCTTCTCTCTTTTTGGATCTCAATACAATGTTCTCCCCCTCTCTCGTGGAGATCTATTCGATGTAATCTTCTTTTTGCGGTGTGTTTGTTGAGACCGATGAATTGTGGGTTTATGATCCAACTTATCTATGAATAATATTTGAATCTTCTCTGAATTCTTTTATGTATGATTGAGTTATCTTTGCAAGTCTCTTCGAATTATCCGTTTGGTTTGGCCAACTAGATTGGTAGTTCTTGCAATGGGAGAAGTGCTTAGCTTTGGGTTCAATCTTGCGGTGTCCTTACTCAGTGACAGAAAGAGTTGCAAGGCACGTATTGTATTGTTGCCATCGAGGATAACAAGATGGTTTTTTTTATCATATTGCATGAATTTATTCCTCTACATCATGTCATCTTGCTTAAGGCATTACTCTGTTTTTAACTTAATACTCTAGATGCATGCTGGATAGCGGTCGATGAGTGGAGTAATAGTAGTAGATGCAGGCAGGAGTCGGTCTACTTGTCATGGATGTGATGCCTATATACATGATCATACCTAGATAACCTCATAACTATGCTCAATTCTATCAATTGCTCAATAGTAATTTGTTCACCCACCATAGAATATCTATGCTCTTGAGAGAAGCCACTAGTGAAACCTATGGCCCCCGGGTCTATTCTCATCATATCAATCTCCATTACTTTATTTTACTTGTTTTGCTTTTACTTTTTCACTTTGCATCTTTATACCAAAAATACCAAAAATATTATCTCTATCAGATCTCACTCTCGTAAGTGACCGTGAAGGGATTGACAACCCCTAAGCGTTGGTTGCGAGTTGTTACCGTTTTGTGTAGGTACGAGGGACTTGCGCGTGACCTCCTACTGGATTGATACCTTGGTTCTCAAAAACTGAGGGAAATACTTACGCTACTGTGCTGCATCACCCCCTCCTCTTCGGGGAAAACCAACGCTAGCTCGAGACATAGCAAGAAGGATTTCTAGCACCGTTGCCGGGGAGGCCTACGCCAAGTCAAGTCAAGATTTACTCTCCCGTCAATGAGCCATTTCTGGTGCCGTTGTCGGGGAAGCCTACGCAAAAGTCAACATACCAAGTACCCATCACAATCTCTATCTCTCGCATTACATTATTTGCCATTTGCCTCTCGTTTTCCTCTCCCCCACTTCACCCTTGCCGTTTTATTCGCCCTCTCTTTCCCTTTGCCTTTTGTTTGATCGTGTGTTAGTTTGCTTACTTGTCATGATGGCCCAAGATGCTACCAAATTGTGTGACTTCACCAATACCAATAACAATGATTTCCTTAGCACTCTGATTGCTCCTCTTGCTAATACTGAATCTTGTGAAATCAATACTGCTTTGTTGAATCTTGTTATGAAAGATCAATTCGCCGGCCTTCGTAGTGAAGATGCCGCTACTAATCTAAATGGCTTTGTTGATTTATGTGATATGCAAAAGAAAAAGGATGTCGATAATGATGTCATTAAATTGAAGCTATTTCCTTTTTCGCTTGGAGATCGTGCTAAAGCGTGGTTTTCATCTTTGCCTAAAAATAGTATTGATTCTTGGAACAAGTGCAAAGATGCTTTTATCTCTAAGTATTTTCCTCCCGCTAAGATTATCTCTCTTAGGAATGATATTATGAATTTTAATCAACTTGATCATGAACATGTTGCACAACCTTGGGAGAGAATGAAATTAATGCTATGTAATTGTCCTACTCATGGTTTGAACTTATGGATGATTATACAAATTTTTTATGCTGGATTGAATTTTGCTTCTAGAAATCTTTTAGATTCGGCCGCGGGAGGCACTTTTATGGAAATCAGTTTAGGAGATGCTACTAAACTCCTAGATAATATTATGGTCAATTATTCTCAATGGCATACTGAAAGATCTACTAATAAAAAAGTGCATGCTATAGAAGAAATCAATGTTTTGAGTGAAAAGATGGATGAACTTAGGAATTTATTTGTTAAGAGTGTTTCTTCTGATCCCAATAATATGCCTTTATCTACTTTGCTTGAGAATAATAATGAATCTATGGATGTGAATTTTGTTGGTAGGAATAGTTTTGGTAACAACGCGTATAGAGGGAATTTTAATTCTAGGTCTTATCCTAGTAATCCTTCTAATAATTATGGAAATTCCTACAACAACTCTTATGGAAATTTTAATAAGATGCCCTCTGAATTTGAGAGTAGTGTTAAAGAGTTTATGAATTCGCAAAAGAATTTCAATGCTTTGCTTGAAGAGAAATTGCTTAAAGTTGATGATTTGGCTAGGAACGTTGATAGAATTTCTCTTGAGGTTGATTCTTTAAAGCTTAGATCTATTCCTCCTAAGCATGATATCAATGAGTCTCTCAAAGCCATGAGAATTTCCATTGATGAGTGCAAAGAAAGAACCGCTAGGATGCGTGCTTACAAAGATGCCTTTATTAAAGCGTGTTCTTCTAAATCCTATGAAAATCAAGATGAAGATCTGAAAGTTATTGATGTGTCCCCTATTAAATCTTTGTTTTGCAATATGAATCTTGATGAATCTGATTATGATCTTCCCTTACCTAGAAGGCGTTCTAAGAATTCTGAGTTTTTAGATCCTGATGATGAAATTGATAAAAAAGGGATTGAAAGAAATAAAAATCTAGATATTGCTAAACCCACTATTTTGGATCTCAAGGAATTTAACTATGAAAATTGCTCTTTAATTGATTGTATTTCCTTGTTGCAATCCGTGTTAAATTCTCCTCATGCTTATAGTCAAAATAAGGCCTTTACCGAACACATTGTTGACGCCTTAATGCAATCTTATGAAGAAAAGCTTGAGTTGAAAGTTTCTATCCCTAGAAAACTCCATGATGAGTGGGAACCTACAATTAAGATTAAAATTAAAAATTACGAGTTTTATGCTTTGTGTGATTTGGGTGCTAGTGTCTCTACTATCCCCAAAGCTTTGTGTGATTTGCTAGATTTCCGTGACTTTGATGATTGCTCTCTAAACTTGCATCTTGCGGATTCCACTATTAAAAAGCCTATGGGAAGAATTAATGATGTTCTTATTGTTGCAAATAGGAATTATGTGCCTGTATATTTTATCGTTCTTGATATAGATTGCAATCCTTCATGTCCTATTATTCTTGGTAGACCTTTCCTTAGAACGATTGGTGCAATTATTGATATGAAGGAAGGGAATATTAAATTCCAATTTCCCTTAAAGAAGGGCATGGAACACTTTCTCAGAAATAAAATAAAATTACCATATGAATATATCATGAGAGCCACTTATGGATTGCCTACCAAAGATGGCAATACCTAGATCTATCCTTGCTTTTATGCCTAGCTAGGGGCGTTAAACGATAGCGCTTGTAGGGAGGCAACCCAATTTCATTGTGTTTTTTGTTTTTGGTTCTGTTTAGGAATAAATAATCCATCTAGATTCTGTTTAGATGTGGTTTTATCTTTTAATTAGTGTTTGTGCCAAGTTAAACCTATTAGATCTTCTTGGAAGATAGTTATTTGATCTTGCTGTAATTTCCAGAATCTTTGCGCTCAGTGCCCGAATTGTCAAAAATCACCAGAACGTGATAAAATAGTTATTCCAATTGCTTCTGATCAATAAACAAATTTCCCAGGTCTTCTAATTTTGGTAGAATTTTTTGGGTTCCAGAAGTTTGTGTTAGTAACAGATTACTACAGACTGTTCTGTTTTTGACAGATTCTGTTTTGCGTGTGTTGTTTGCTTATTTTGATGAATCTATGGCTAGTAAAATAGTTTATAAACCATAGAGAAGTTGGAATACAGTAGGTTTAACACCAATACAAATAAAGAACAAGTTCACTACAGTACCTTAAAGTAGTCTTTTGTTTTCTTTCTCTAACGGAGCTCACGAGATTTCTATTGAGTTTTGTGTTGTGAAGTTTTCAAGTTTTGGGTGAATTCTTTTGATGGATTATGGAACAAGGAGTGGCAAGAGCCTAAGCTTGGGGATGCCCATGTCACCCCCAAGATAATACAAGGACACCAAAAAGTCAAAGCTTGGGGATGCCCCGGAAGGCATCCCCTCTTTCGTCCACTTCTATGGGTAATTTACTTGGAGCTATATTTTTATTCACCACATGATATGTGTTTTACTTGGACCGTCTTGTATTATTTGTGTCTTTGCTTGTTAGTCTACCACAATCATCCTTTCTGTACACACCTTTTGAGAGAGCCATGTATGAATTGAAATTTGTTAGAATACTCTATGTGCTTCACTTATATCTTTTGAGCTTGATAGTTTACTCTATGTGCTTCACTTATATCTTTTTGAGCGTGATAATTTTTGCTCTAGTGCTTCACTTAGATCTTTTAGAGCACGGTGGTGGTTTGTTTTAAAGAAACTTGATCTCTCATGCTTCACTTAGATTACTTTGAGAGTCATTAATAGCATGGTAATTTGCTTAATGTTAATATACTTGGTATTCAAGATATGTGAAACTTTCTTTTTAGTGGGTTGAATACTAAGATAAGTTTGATGCTTGATAATTGTTTTGAGATATGGAGGTGATAATATCATAGTCATGCTAGTTGAGTAGTTGTGAATTTGAGAAATACTTGTGTTGAAGTTAGCAAGTCCCGTAGCATGCACGTATGGTTAAAGTTGTGTAACAAATTTGAAGCATGAAGTGTACCTGGCTTGTGCATCCTTATGAGTGGCGGTCGGGGACGAGCGATGGTATTTTCCTACCAATCTACCCCCCTAGGAGCATGCGCGTAGTACTTGATTTTTGATGACTTCTAAATTTTTGCAATAAGTATATGAGTTCTTTTGACTAATGTTGAGTCCATGGTTATACGCACTTTTACCTTTCCGCCATTTGCTAGCCTCTTCGGTATTGTGCATTGCCCTTTCTCACATTGAGAGTTGGTGCAAACTTCGCCGGTGCATCCAAACCCCGTGATATGATACGCTCTTTCACACATAAACCTCCCTATATCTTCCTCAAAACAGCCACCATACCTACCTATCATGGCATTTCCATAGCCATTCCGAGATATATTGCCATGCAACTTCCGTCATCATCATCATCATGACATGCTTTACTTTTGTCATATTGCCATTGCATGATCTTGTAGTTGACATCGTATTTGTGGCAAAGCCACCATGCATTATTTTTCATACATGTCACTCTTGATTCATTGCACCATCCCGGTACACCGCCGGAGGCATTCATATAGAGTCATATCTTGTTCTAGTATTGAGTTGTAATCATTATGTTGTAATCAATAGAAGTGTGATGATCATCATTATTAGAGCATTGCCCAATCAAAAAAAGAGAGAAAGGCCAAAAAGAAAAAAAGAAAGGCCCAAAAAAGAGAAAATAAAAAGGGCAATGCTACTATCTCTTTTTCCACACTTGTGCTTCAAAGTAGCACCTTGTTCTTCATGTAGTGAGTCTCATATATTGTGCTTCAAAGTAGCACCATGATTTTCATATAGTGAGTCTCATAAGTTGTCTTGTTCATACTAGTGGGAATTTTTCATTATAGAACTTGGCTTGTATATTCCAACGATGGGCTTCCTCAAAATGCCCTAGGTCTTCATGAGCAAGCAAGTTGGATGCACACCCACTAGTTTTCTTTTGTTGAGCATTCTTAGCTCTAGTGCATCCGTTGCATGGCAATCCCTACTCCTTGCATTAACATCAATTGATGGGCATCTCCATAGCTCATTGATTAGCCTCGTTGATGTGAGACTTTCTCCTTTTTTTGTCTTCTCCACACAATCCCCATCATCATATTCTATACCACCCATAGTGCTATGTCCATGGCTCGCGCTCATGTATTGCGTGAAGGTTGAAAAAGTTTGAGATTATTTGAGTATGAAACAATTGCTTGGCTTGTCATCGGGGGTATAGAAGTTGGGAACATCTTTGTGTGACGAAAATGAAGCATAGCCTAATTATATGATTTTGTAGGGATGAACTTCCTTTGGCCATGTTATTTTGAGATGACATAATTGTTTAATTAGTATGCTTGAAGTATTATCATTTTTATGTCAATATGAACTTTTCTCTTGAACCTTTCGGATCTGAATATTCATACCATGATTAAGAAGATTTACATTGAAATTATGCCAAAGTATCACTCCGCATCAAAAATTCTCTTTTTATCATTTACCTACTCGAGGACGAGCAGGAATTAAGCTTGGGGATGCTTGATACGTCTCCAACGTATCTATAATTTTTGATTGATCCATGCTACTTTATCTACTGTTTTGGACTATATTGGGCTTTATTTTCCACTTTTATATTATTTTTGGGACTAACCTATTAACCGGAGGCCCAGCCCAGAATTGTTGTTTTTTGCCTATTTCAGTATTTCGAGGAAACAGAATATCAAACGGAGTCCAAACGGAATGAAACCTTCGAGAACGTGATCTTCTCATCGAACGTGATCCAGGAGACTTGGACCCTACTCCAAGAAGTTTCCGGGGAGGTCACGAGGGTGGAGGGCGCCCCCCTGGGCGCGCCCCCCTGCCTCGTGGGCCCCTCGGAGCTCCACCGACGTGCTCCTTCCTCCTATATATACCTACGTACCCCCATTAGACGAAAGACGGAGCCAAAAACCTAATTCCACCATCGCAACTTCCTGTATCCACGAGATCCCATCTTGGGGCCTGTTCCGGAGCTCCGCCGGAGAGGGCATCCATCACGGAGGGTTTCTACATCAACACCATAGCCCTTCCGATGAAGTGTGAGTAGTTTACTTCAAACCTTCGGGTCCATAGCTAGTAGCTAGATGGCTTCTTCTCTCTTTTTGGATCTCAATACAATGTTCTCCCCCTCTCTCGTGGAGACCTATTCGGTGTAATCTTCTTTTTGCGGTGATGAATTGTGGGTTTATGATCCAACTTATCTATGAATAATATTTGAATCTTCTCTGAATTCTTTTATGTATGATTGACTTATCTTTGCAAGTCTCTTCGAATTATCCGTTTGGTTTGGCCAACTAGATTGGTAGTTCTTGCAATGGGAGAAGTGCTTAGCTTTGGGTTCAATCTTGCGGTGTCCTTACTCAGTGACAGAAAGAGTTGCAAGGCACGTATTGTATTGTTGCCATCGAGGATAACAAGATGGGGTATTTATCATATTGCATGAATTTATTCATCTACATCATGTCATCTTGCTTAAGGCGTTACTCTATTTTTAACTTAATACTCTAGATGCATGCTGGATAGCGGTCGATGAGTGGAGTAATAGTAGTAGATGCAGGTAGGAGTCGGTCTACTTGTCACAGACGTGATGCCTATATACATGATCATACCTAGATAACCTCATAACTATGCTCAATTCTATCAATTGCTCAACAGTAATTTGTTCACCCACCGTAGAATATCTATGCTCTTGAGAGAAGCCACTAGTGAAACCTATGGCCCCCGGGTCTATTCTCATCATATCAATCTCCATTACTTTATTTTACTTGTTTTGCTTTTACTTTTTCACTTTGCATCTTTATACCAAAAATACCAAAAATATTATCTCTATCAGATCTCACACTCGTAAGTGACCGTGAAGGGATTGACAACCCCTAAGCGTTGGTTGCAAGTTGCTACTGTTTTGTGCAGGTACGAGAGACTTGCGCGTGACCTCCTACTGGATTGATACCTTGTTTCTCAAAAACTGAGGGAAATACTTACGCTACTGTGCTGCATCACCCCCTCCTCTTCGGGGAAAACCAACGCTAGCTCGAGACGTAGCACATGTCAGCGAGTGGTGTTTGGGTCGCGACATGGTTTGGTAGTAGGCTTTCCAGCATGTTCGTGGGTCTTCTAGCCTTTGTTCTGTTGCTTTGGAGTCGGAGTTGTTGTGGCGGGTCCGAGCTACTGAAAGTACATGTAGTCCCCATGTGTGGTTTTGGTAATTAAATGACAATCCTAATGGACTAATGTTTGCATTGAGATATACATTTGAAGGAAAGTTCCATTTGCAATGCATGAAGAATATTGGATGAATTGGTGGATGAAATCCATCAACATCTATATATGCATTGAGACTTGATAATGAATGACAATTCCTATGAAGAAACAATGACATCAAGTTATATAGGAAGGTTTGTTCCATGGGTGATGCAAGAAGGATATTGAATGGATTCGGAATGAATGCCATATACATGTAGTTGTGCATCAAGATTAATCATGGAGCAAAGATTAAGGTTGACCAAGATGAAGATCGAAGATTGAATTCAAAGATGGTCAACACACAAGCGCAAATCATGTGCCACGTGAGATCTTGTGGTATGGTAAGAATTTGTCAATTGCGCTTTGTGTACTAACCCATACTATGTGTTGCCTATGTTTTTGAGAGGAGATTCTCATGGGCTCGCATCGAGAGAGATATTTCAAGTGTCTATGAGAGGATGACATCAAGTGTTGATGATCATGGTTGACAAGGGCAAGTTCAAGATAACTATCCCGAAGGATTACATGCTTGAAGCTTGTGGATGATCACATGATGGACACATGAAGATAAATACAAAGCAAAACTTCCCACATTGTGTATGGGGGAGCTACTTGAAGACTTCACCAATGTCTTGCCATTCAACTTGATCCAAGAAGAAACTTCAACTTCAAGCTCAAGTGAAAGGCTCGAGTCAAAGGTATTAGTTCCTTCGACGTTAGTGTTGTGGAGTGATGAACACCGAAGGAACACATACACTCAAGAATGGATTATTGATAGCTATGTAGTGTAGACCTTTTATGATTCTTGAGTTATAGGGATCCCGCACTATTAAGAGGGGATCAAAGGGGTTCGTGATAGATTTGCTCAAGTCAACATCTTCTCTACACAATTCCACTCATATCCTATATACCAAAGAAAATCCAAAGCCAAATAGGTTACCCAAATACATGATAAAACCTTTGCATATTTTGCATCCTCCATTTTGGTTCATCTTGGGTGGTTCTCTATGTGAGGACCTGGGTATTTTTCATAGCTTCAAAACAAGCCCAAGATCATCAAAATCGGAGTCCGGATGTAAAAGTTGTGCCTGTTTCAGTTTCTAGGCTGCAGCAGTTTGGTTTGGCCGGATCATCGGGGTCCTCTCCCATATCATCCGGGCTTTGCCCGGATCATCCGGGTTATTCGTAAAATTCATCACAGAAGCTTATTCCGCTAGCCGGATCATCCGGCTACCCACCCGGATCATCCGGGAATTGCCCGGATCATCCCGCTATGTCCCCGGACATCCGGGTATCTACTTCACCACATTGTATATTGACCTTCCCGGATCATCCAGGCATTGCCCGGATCATCCGGGTATGCATCCAGATCATCCGGGCAGGTCAACAACTGCGGGAAACGACTCTATTTTCTTTGGGGGTATAAATATCCCTCTCCCACTCCAGGGGAGGGTTGAGCACTTCATCCCAAATCGTCCCAAGAACACAAGTGGCTCCCTCTCACTTCTCCTACACCAAATCTTAGATCCCGGAGAGATTAGTGAGTGTTCTTGAGAGTTGTTCCAATCAAAAGATAGATCCTCTCCCTCTCCCTCTTGTGACCAAAGCAATTCGTGATTTGAGCAAGTCTTGAGCATTTCCCCCTTGATCTTGTTACTCTTGGAGGTTGGAGACTCCTAGGCGGTAGGAGTGCTCCGGTGAGGAATCAACTTGTGATTTGTCCCCCGGAAAGTTTGTGAAGGTTTGGAGGCCGCCTCAAGGTCTACCACTAGTGGTTGAGAATTTCCTTCGTGGTGATATCTCAAGGGTAATAGGGTGAGCCTTCGTGGCGTTGGTGTGCCTTCGTGGTAACATCCACCTCTCTAACGGTGACTATCTTCCCTCCAAGGAAGTGAACATCGGGATACATCCTCATCTCCGTGACTTTGGTTATCCCTAACCCTAACTCCTTACTTGTGGTTGGCTTTGGTCATTTGACCGTGCATTCACTATATCTTGTTGTCCTCATTATATTGTGGTGGTTGATTATATTGTGTTGGCCATTTCCTTGTAGAGATTATTTAGGCCTACACTTCATATTCCGCAATTCATACTTGCTACTATTGATATACATTGTGATTAGTGTGAATTGCTAACTTGTGTTATAAACTTCCATATATTGTGATATTGCTCAAGTAAGTTTGTGTAACTTACTTGAGTTTGCTTGTATCATTAAATTCCATATATTGTGATACAATTTGTGTAAGCTTGTATTGCTTACTTGTGGTTGTGTGTATTATTCATTTCCATACCTCGTGATATACATTGAGTAAGTTTGTGTGACTTATTTGTGCTTACTCATATCCTGTTGTTCTCATCTTGTTTATGCTAAGTTGTTGGTGCACTTAGTGAGCCTAGTATATTTAGGATTTGTGCTTGAAAAGTATCCGCTTAGTTTATTTCCGCATTAGGATATAGCCAAATCCGTAAAAGATTTTAAAACGCCTATTAACCCCCCCTCTAGGCGACATCGTGGTCCTTTCAATTGGTATCAGAGCTAGGTCTCTCCTTATTAGGCTTAACCGCCTAGAGAGTAACGATGTCGACTAGTGAACTAGTGCACGATGACACATTTTGTTTTAATGGCACAAATTACATTATGTGGAGATTACGCATGCTTTGTCACTTTCGGGCCATGGGTCCAAATGCTTTGCGGATTGTGGTTGTAGGGAATTCAAATCTAAAGGACGGACAATCTCCATCACTTGATGATATGCATCTTGATTGTGAAGCTTTAAGTTTCATTCACCAAGCTATAACCTTCGAGGTGTTCAAGTCAATCTCGTCTTGTTCGTTGGCTCATGATGCTTGGACCAAAATTGAAGATATATATGGTGGGTCCAATCTTCATGAAGACAATATTCTTTTTGGGGAGTTAATGGAGGAGTTCTCCACATTTTTAAATCATGAAGAGCTCTCTATTGCTTCCACCTCCGATTACTTGCATACCCCAACATCTTTCACTTCACCAACATGTGGCATACCACAAGGTAATGACATGGTGAGTGAAGAAATATCCTATAGTGATGGTGTTAAGCTCATTTGTGATGATATGCTTGATCTCCCATGTTGCCATGATAGAAATATCGTGATTCCCTCTAGTTCTATTTGTGAAACTAACCATGTAGAGGAAATCAAGAAAAATGAGGCATGCTTGGTTGATGGAGAACCCTCTTCTCCAAAAGAATCATCATCAACCCCTTGTGTTCACATGTGCCTCATGGCAAGAGGTAATGACGAGGTATCATCTTCTCTTAGTGACAATGATGATAGTTGTAATGAGGAAGATGATGAAGTCTTGACTCAAAATCTCTATGAGATTGGGAAAACTCTTCGTAGAGCTAAAAATAACACTTATAAAAGGTTCCAAGATGTTCTTGCTTGCTTTCAAAAACGTAATGACTTATTTCTTTACGAGCAAGCAAAAAGTGAACAACTTGAACATGAACTTGCTATGGCTCATCAATTTCTTAGTGACTTAAGGTCTTTAAAAGAAGAGATTGAAGTTATGCATTGTAAACTTAAAGAGGATTTTGAGCCCCTTGACCTTGACTACAAGAAGGTCAAAGGAGAGCTCATCAAACTCTCTAAGTCTCATGAGGAACTTCAAGCTACTCATGCGGAGTCTCTAGCTTCTACATGCTCCTCTCATATTGATAATGATGCTTGTGCTACTAACTCTATCTTGTGTGAAGCATCGATATTAAAAGAAAATGTTGACCTAAGGACTCAACTTGATTTGCTAACTAGCAACTATGGGAAATTGGAAGAAAGTTATGAAAAGCTCTCGGGCACTCATGAGGATCTTATAATCTCTCATGATGGGCTAAAGTTAGCTCATAAGGCTATGTGGACCAAGGTAAAATCGTGTGAGTCTCATGTGGATATTAGCACATCTTCTACTCGAAGTGCCTTATTGCCATGTGCTAGTCCTTGCAATTCCTCTCTACATGATATTGGTACATCTTGTGATGAATTGCTCACCATGCCTTGTTGCTCTAACAATGAAGTTTCTACTTCCTCTAGTTCTTTTGTTAATACTAACCTTGTAGAGGAAAATAAAGAGCTCAAGGCCCAAGTCACCAGTTTGAAGAAAGACTTGGAAAAATATTGTGATAATATCTTGAGTGTGCAAAAGGACCCTCAAGACAAAATTGGACTTGATTTCATCTCCAACAAGAAGAAGTCCAAGAACAAGAAGAAGGGACGAGATCAAGTCAAGAATTCGGCCAACATTATTTGCTTCAAGTGCAAGAATGTTGGACACCATGTGAGATCTTGCCCATTGAAGAAGAAGGCTTCAAGTGTGAAGCATCAAGGGAAGTGGCCTCAAGTTCAATATCAAGATAATGAAAGGCCTCTTCCCATGCCTAACCAAGATAATGCTCTCCAAGTTGAAAAGGTAAAGAAGAAGAAGAGAAAGGGGAGCATATGTTGCTATATTTGCCGTAAGAAGGGACACATAGCTTCATCTTGTTCCAACGGCAACATATCTAAGCCTCCTATAGTCAATAATCATTATTTGCTAAAGAAGGATATTGTTGGCAATGTGTTTGCCAAGTTTGTGGGTTCCCAGAGAAGTTTGAAAGTGGACAAGACCATTTGGGTTGCCAAGCCTATTGTTACTAACTTCTTAGGACCCAACTTGGTTGGGGACCATCAAGCTCAAACTTTATCAATAGGTGTGTGGAGGGCATTGGAGACTTGGCTACTTCATGAAGAAAAACTATTTTCACCATATGTTATGGTTAATGCCAAGTCAAGTGGATTATCATCATATCTATCAATCCAATGCTCCTCTTTGTGGTAACTTGTACTTGCATTGTTTACATTGAAAGTTACTATGTCCCTTGCATGTTTAGGTTTTGTACCTAGCATGTGCTTTTTTAGTTGTGCTTCCTAGTATGCTTGATTTGTGTTATCTAGCATGTGTAGGTCACAATGCACTTCATATATTTGTGCGTGTGTGGTTTCAAGCCTTTATTGCTTCATTAGTTGAATCTTCCTTGGCTGGATCATCACATTATGGGGGAGTGCTATGTTTTACGGATATCACAAACCTTAAAGGTGTATGTATGTGGGATACCACCTAGTATTGTTAGTGCTATATTATCAAGGTACTATGTGGTATGTAAAGCTTATTTGAAACTCAAATTCTCATCCATTAATTATCCTTAGTTGGGTTTCATTTGCTTCTTGTGTATAATACATGGATCATCATATTATGGGGGAGTGATATGCTTTGTGCATATCACAATCCTTGTTAATATGAAAAATTGAGGGATGCCACCTAGAATTTATATTTGAGATTATCTTATATCTCTGTGGCATGCAATGTCTTGTTTACGTATGGCATTCTTGTGCGGTTTTGCCCATGGTTATCTTTAAAACCATATTTGGAAAATCATTTGATTAAATCTATTCCAATTATTGCTTTTCATGATTATCTATCTAGTCGGAATGTTAATATTATGCTATCCAAGCATTGTGGTTATTCCTAAACTCTCATGTTATGCTTGTGTTAGTATAGATGATCATGTACTTATTTGGTTTCTACACCCAATGATAACCCGAAATACCATTTTGTTCGAATTCATCCTATTGCTCTATATGAGAGTTTGTTATCTCATTGTTTATAGTGTCCTATATCTACTTGAGTGGGATATTCCTATGAGTATGTGTGCAATGCATATCTTATATGCTCATTGTTTTTTTTCCTTGGTTCATATGTTGAACTTTGTGTGCTATCATATGTTGATTTGTCACTTTGATTCATTTTGGACAACATGAATGACTAGTGTTGTTATTGGAAGTATTAACAGTTATGTGGTCATTTGTCCAATTTATATCTCCCTGGATTTTGGTAGGCTTATGCATGCATATTTACTATGTGTAAATTCACATGCCTTGTTTGCCTTATTTGATCCAATATATATATGGTAAATCCATCAAATTCTTAATAGCTATGATGTGCATGAAATTCAAATTCATATCAATAGGCACATATTTAAGTGGTTTTACCCTATGTGTTATAGTTATGCTAACTACGTCGGACCCAATAAGTTTGGGGACCATATTGTACTTAAAATGTTTTAGGTACATTTGAGAAGCATTGGGTGCTTGGCTTATTCATGAAGGTGGTGGCACTATGAGGAAATTAGAGCCAAGCTTGGACATTTTATTTGATCTACAACTTCATACCAATGCTATCTCGGTAACAAGTATTTACTTCCTGCATATATATAGAAATGGGGTTAACCTTGTGTAGGTTCCATCATGGCATGAATTTCTTGACTCGTTCCTGTGATACTTGTTTCCTTTCTCAAAGCATCCCAACAATGATCTCTTGTTGCTAGTTGTGATGTCTTTGATGGTTGTGTGTTTGGAGTTCATTAATATACAATAAGATTATATTAAGCCATGTGCCATGCTTTCAAGCAAAGATCTCATTGGTATATTTTATGACTCCCGTTTTGATATCTTATTCCTTCCTTTTGTAACTATTTTATGTGTACATCCTTCTTTGTGGATATCATCTACCTAGTATCTTATACACGTGAGAGAAGTTACATCTCTAGTTGATATCCCTATTCTTTCATGTCCACCATTTCATTCACTTTTTATATCTTTTTGGTGGATCCATGGAAGCATTTGTTGAATGAGTGCATGTCTTACCTCTTTCCATCTTAGTGCACTCATGTTTGGTGAAGATTGTTGTTCTCATGCTTGTCTTGACAAGCCTATTATTTCCTATCTTCATCATGGGTTGTCACAAGCTTTGATTTTTAGTTTGCTATTAGTGAGCTTGTGAACCCATTTTCTTGATGTGTGTGTGACCTTCTTAACTTCATGTGCGTGGGAAGGACATGTCTTGCACCTTGTATCTCATTTACTCAAGGCTATGTTGATGCTTAATTCTCATCCTTATACTAGTCTTCTCAAGTGCTTTGATGTGTCTCACACACATCATTTTGGTTGTGCCTATTCTTAGGTTGCCTCATGTACATGTTGCTCAACCATATGTTTGTTGCAAATGCTAGGCTTCTTTTCTTATCTATGTTTGCTTGCAATTGTTGTGTGTTCCTATTGATTTTGGGGGAGTGATGATCCTATTTTGTGCACTTGTATCCAAATAAAAAAAAATCAATTGTGCACAAATCATGGGGAGCTTCTCTATTTTCCTTAGAACACTCCTTTACCCAAATCGTAATATTCTTTTATTCTTTTGGCTCATCGGATCTTTTGATTGCTTGCTTCACTTTGTGTTATGCAAATGAGATCAATTTGTGCCATGTGTTTTGTGCCATGTGCCTTGCTATTATGACTAGGCTCAAGTTGTATAATAGTGGATTCACTTGTGGATATCATGTTCTTATCAATTGCAACCTTTCTTTTTGTGTATACGAGTTTCTTTGTGGATACATATCATGATTATTATAGGCCACTTAGAAATTTTTATACATGAAAAAGTTCATATCTTTGTATCTGGTTGCATTCTATAGATTTCGAGCTCCTTTAATTGTTCATCATTGAATATATGCATTTGTTTTCACTCACATTTTGTTATATGCACACATCAAGGAGGAACTCATACTATATTGGTCTGCTAGATGTTTTGTCTTCCATTTTGGCATTTGTTGCCAATGGGGGAGAAGTTTAGAGGGTTTAAGATAAATATCTTTTCTAGTTCTTGTTGTCACTCATGCATATCTACCCTTGTTATATATTCTTATTGCATGGATGAGTCTTGTATATAGAGAAATCTTCTCCTAGTTTATGTCAACCAATATATGCAATTACATTCAAAGTTCATTCACAAATTCATATATTATGGGGGAGTTTTGCTCTATATACTATGGGTGTACGATCATCAAATGCTTGTGTAGTGTATTGATGATAGTACAACCATCCCAAGTATACAATTTATCACTCGATAAATTTCATGCTTGTTTAAAAATTCATTATATAAACCCTCTTGTTGAGATTGTCATCAATTACCAAAATGGGGGAGATTGAAAGTACATGTAGTCCCCATGTGTGGTTTTGGTAATTAAATGACAATCCTAATGGACTAATGTTTGCACTGAGATATACATTTGAAGGAAAGTTCCATTTGCAATGCATGAAGAATATTGGATGAATTGGTGGATGAAATCCATCAACATCTATATATGCATTGAGACTTGATAATGAATGACAATTCCTATGAAGAAACAATGACATCAAGTTATATAGGAAGGTTTGTTCCATGGGTGATGCAAGAAGGATATTGAATGGATTCGGAATGAATGCCATATACATGTAGTTGTGCATCAAGATTAATCATGGAGCAAAGATTAAGGTTGACCAAGATGAAGATCGAAGATTGAATTCAAAGATGGTCAACACACAAGCGCAAATCATGTGCCACGTGAGATCTTGTGGTATGGTAAGAATTTGTCAATTGCGCTTTGTGTACTAACCCATACTATGTGTTGCCTATGTTTTTGAGAGGAGATTCTCATGGGCTCGCATCGAGAGAGATATTTCAAGTGTCTATGAGAAGATGACATCAAGTGTTGATGATCATGGTTGACAAGGGCAAGTTCAAGATAACTATCCCGAAGGATTACATGCTTGAAGCTTGTGGATGATCACATGATGGACACATGAAGATAAATACAAAGCAAAGCTTCCCACATTGTGTATGGGGGAGCTACTTGAAGACTTCACCAATGTCTTGCCATTCAACTTGATCCAAGAAGAAACTTCAACTTCAAGCTCAAGTGAAAGGCTCGAGTCAAAGGTATTAGTTCCTTCGACGTTAGTGTTGTGGAGTGATGAACACCGAAGGAACACATACACTCAAGAATGGATTATTGATAGCTATGTAGTGTAGATCTTTTATGATTCTTGAGTTATAGGGATCCCGCACTATTAAGAGGGGATCAAAGGGGTTCGTGATAGATTTGCTCAAGTCAACACCTTCTCTACACAATTCCACTCATATCCTATATACCAAAGAAAATCCAAAGCCAAATAGGTTACCCAAATACATGATAAAACCTTTGCATATTTTGCATCCTCCATTTTGGTTCATCTTGGGTGGTTCTCTATGTGAGGACCTGGGTTTTTTTCATAGCTTCAAAACGAGCCCAAGATCATCAAAATCGGAGTCCGGATGTAAAAGTTGTGCCTATTTCAGTTTCTAGGCTGCAGCAGTTTGGTTTGGCCGGATCATCCGGGTCCTCTCCCATATCATCCGGGCTTTGCCCGGATCATTCGGGTTCCTGCCCGGATAATCCGGGTTATTCATAAAATTCATCACAGAAGCTTATTCCGCTAGCCGGATCATCTGGCTACCCACCCGGATCATCCGGGAATTGCCCGGATCATCCCGCTATGTCCCCGGACATCCGGGTATCTACTTCACCAACATTGTATATTGACCTTCCCGGATCATCCGGGCATTGCCCGGATCATCCGGGTATGCGTCCAGATCATCCGGGCAGGTCAACAACTGCGGGAAACGGCTCTATTTTCTTTGGGGGTATAAATATCCCTCTCCCACTCCAGGGGAGGGTTGAGCACTTCATCCCAAATCGTCCCAAGAACACAAGTGGCTCCCTCTCACTTCTCCTACACCAAATCTTAGATCCCGGAGAGATTAGTGAGTGTTCTTGAGAGTTGTTCCAATCAAAAGATAGATCCTCTCCCTCTCCCTCTTGTGACCAAAGCAATTCGTGATTTGAGCAAGTCTTGAGCATTTCCCCCTTGATCTTGTTACTCTTGGAGGTTGGAGACTCCTAGGCGGTAGGAGTGCTCCGGTGAGGAATCAACTTGTGATTTGTCCCCCGGAAAGTTTGTGAAGGTTTGGAGGCCGCCTCAAGGTCTACCACTAGTGGTTGAGAATTGCCTTCGTGGTGATATCTCAAGGAGAATAGGGTGAGCCTTCGTGGCGTTGGTGTGCCTTCGTGGTAACATCCACCTCTCTAACGGTGACTAGCTTCCCTCCAAGGAAGTGAACATCGGGATACATCCTCGTCTCCATGACTTTGGTTATCCCTAACCCTAACTCCTTACTTGTGGTTGACTTTGGTCATTTGACCGTGCATTCACTATATCTTGTTGTCCTCATTATATTGTGGTGGTTGATTATATTGTGTTGGCCATTTCCTTGTAGAGATTATTTAGGCCTACACTTCATATTCCGCAATTCATACTTGCTACTATTGATATACATTGTGATTAGTGTGAATTGCTAACTTGTGTTATAAACTTCCATATATTGTGATATTGCTCAAGTAAGTTTGTGTAACTTACTTGAGTTTGCTTGTATCATTAAATTCCATATATTGTGATACAATTTGTGTAAGCTTGTATTGCTTACTTGTGGTTGTGTGTATTATTCATTTCCATACCTCGTGATATACACTGAGTAAGTTTGTGTGACTTACTTGTGCTTACTCATATCCTGTTGTTCTCATCTTGTTTATGCTAAGTTGTTGGTGCACTTAGTGAGCCTAGTATATTTAGGATTTGTGCTTGAAAAGTATCCGCTTAGTTTATTTCCGCATTAGGATATAGCCAAATCCGTAAAAGATTTTAAAACGCCTATTCACCCCCCTCTAGGTGACATCGTGGTCCTTTCAGCTACAACGATGGCGGGCGATGTGCGTTTGGCTATGGGTATCATTGGTGGCACAATCCTTGCATGTTCCTCTCATCACTCGTCGTCGAAATAGGAGGTGCTTTGCCACTCTTGTGTGTGCGTGGTCAGTTATTTGGCATATGCCGGCATGGGCTTTGGGCAACTGGTTCAATGGCGACCTCATGGCGGGTTCAATGCAGCAAAGTCAAATTCGCTTGCTCGAAAGAAGTAATGAAAACGACTCCTGGAACCTCATGGGTGGTTCAATGCGCGAGCCAGAATTGCTTGCTCGGAAGAAGTAATGACGATGGCTCTTGAAACAACCTCGACGGTGGTCTAACCAAGATCGATTACACTGGATCTCAATGATTTCGCAAGAAGCTAAACCAAACATGTTTGGTTTTTTCCCCTTCCGTTTACATTACGTTTATGTTTACTATGCCTAACCAAAAGTAACTTCGTAGTATCTCAGAGTTATTGTTCTCAAGCATCACCATCAAATGTAGTGGAAAGACCATAATAACATTACAAAACGGAATGCATGGAGGTGAGCTTAGTGGGTAAACAAACTTGATTGCATAGAGACAGGAAATATACAAGACACTAGTTTAACACACTGCAGCACAAAGTAGATTAAGAGAACTTAATACAGCAACAAAGAGTTCAGCTTAAAAGTGGATAAAACCAAGCCTTCGCCACAATAACACGATGTATTGATGGCTGCATGCATCGATTGATGCAGAGGTCGGGGGTCATCCTCCTTTTCAAAATAAATAAATAACACAATGTACTGCATCCCAAAAGAGCAGTGTCACCAACTTAGCCATCATCCTTGTTGTTCCATAGATGTATCGGCGTGTCTGCAAATTGGCCACTTCTGTGCCTGAACCAACAAATAACGCTTATTAGTTAGAACATGCAAACAAAAACATAGAAAAAAAATCAAATACATGATCTAGCTAGTGAATTAATTCTTTACCTTGAACCTCTTGCGTCTGCGTGATTTTACTTTTTTTTGTTATTGTTCCTTTCATCGTAAGATTCATTGTCAGATAAACCCACCATAAGATTTGTCAAGTTTATCATAGGAAACAACAGTAAATTACACTTCAGGCGAACAGCATAAATGCAACAAGAACAAGATAATAAGTACTCCCTCCGATACAAAATAAGTATCGTGGTTGTGAGATCATACGTTCGTGCTACATGAGAAAGCGAATCTTCCGTGGAAGTAACAGGAGCCACAACGCCAACACTGGGAGCCGAAGCGACAAGTGATGCTTGTTAGCGAGAATTTTCACACACAGAACATAAATAATTAACCCGTATACAGGCTGAAGCCAGTGCATTTGAGTTTCTACTTTGGGACATTCCCATGATCTTCCTTTTTCTACAGTCTGTGTTGTTGTGGCAAGATTCAAATGGACTGGCAGGAGCAGCACTCCTGGTTGTTATGGGACTTTCAATTTCCTCACTTGGCTTACATAGGTGTCTGATAGCAGATCGAGAATGGAATCACACTACTGAACCAACAATTGAAATGCAATATAATAAAAAATAATATTATAATTCAAATCATACTCTATATCATTGCTTCCCATGGCAATACGAGCATCCCTGATTGAAGTATAATTGATCTCATATTTATGAGGAAAGAATTCCCTAATGATCTTCAAAAGGTCCAGCATATATTCCCGGATGTTGGAAATATTAGCACTTTTTCAACTAATCTAATCCACGAGTAAATAGTAAACATGGCAAATACGGTATGCATTTCATACCGATACCTAAGCATGTGAGCACGTATAGTACATAGAAACGAAACATCTATGAACAACATATATACGGCCAGCACATGAACAAGCAGATAGGGGATGAACAAGTCATATCCTCCAGTTAGCCAGGCCAACGCGGCAACGGCAGCAGCAGCCTCAGCATCAGCCAAGGCCTTCTTCTTGGCGACTTCGTCGTCATCCATGGAGTCGATGTAGAGGAAGTAGTGGAAACAGAGGCGGACAAAGACGGGGACAGATCAGGAGCAGTCGCATCGAGATGCTCCCCAAAAATCTTATTGCCGTTCTCCCGGGCAGGATCTCAAAAGACAGGATTTCAGAGGCACCTACTCTCCTAACCAACCGTGCACACGGTCGTTGGGATGGGATCGCCGGAAGCAACACACAGAGAGAAACAGTAGCTGATGGCTAGGGTTGTACGAGAGGGAGTGAGTGAACTAAGTTCGGATTCACTCCACTAGCCAGCGCCTTCTTATATAGGTCGTCAGGTAGATGGGCCTAGGCCAGGCCCACGATGGAGTCCGTGAACAACCCACGGTGCAACGTCTCGGACAGCGGCGCTTCCGTAAGCGACTTGTTAATTAATTAACAATTCCCGAGCGGCAAAAAAGGTTCAGCTCGGCTCATTCCCGCAACCCGCGGCATGCGCGCGCATCGTGACGAGGCAAGGCGAGGTGGGCGGCAGAGGAGGAGCGAGCGTGTACAACTCCTATTCCCAAGCTCCCAATAGCAAGTGATGGAGCGGCCCTTATAAAGAGGTCTCACTCTTCTTACTATAGCAGTATGATACTAAACTTCCCACACTTCTCACCACTTGCCGTATACATAAATGGGCCTTAGAGATTAACCAGGGATTATTGTCTTATATGGGCCTAAGCCCATCCATAATCCAACAATCCCCCACCAGATCTCGAGGCACATAAGTTTGTCAACTGTTCCAAATAATGTTTGATATACCAGAATTTTCAGTGGAGACTATTAAGTTGAACTTCCACCTAGAGCAATGGGATTAGACTTCTTCACAACTGAACAATGGACTATGCCTTGAATTGTCAGTTTGGCGTGTAGAAGTTTGGCCCATTGTCAGCTGATACATGGCTGCCGAAGGCTAAACCCCATGGGTGGAGCTTATTAGTCATACTTCTTACCTTCTCATGAACTTCCTAGAGATCACCCAATCTCATAGACTGTGACCAGCAGTCGGGCTCACATAGGTGTGTTCCTCCAAAGAATGCTCTCTAGTTTAGCATCTTGCTTTCATAAGCTTTGGAACACATTAAGACAAAAGTCAGCCTGCCTTACAAAATTGAGAGTATTATTGCATCTCCAACAGAGTGGGTTAATTAAGGATACTCTCCTCAGTTGACCGCTGGATTGTTTTCCCAGGTCCTAATTCACGTGATCTCCGATCACATAGGCTGGGTTACCTCATGGAAACTTACGTGGGTCTCATAGCCATCTCCCTCGATACATTTTCTATCACAATCCATGATAGCCCTTTCGTAAAAGGGTCTGCCAGATTTTTAGTCATCTGGATATAATCCAACGCTATCACTCCGGAGTTTCTTGATTTTTCTGATAGATTTTATTATTCTTCTTATGTGCTTTGTGGATTTTGCTACCTCTTGAGCACTGCGTTGGTTTTCCCTTGAAGAGGAAAGGGTGGTACAGTAAAGCAGCATAAGTATTTCCCTCGGCTTTTGAGAACCAAGGCATTAATCCAGTAGGAGACCATGCGCAAGTTACCTCGTACCTACACAAACAAATAAGAACCTCGCAACCAACGCGATAAAGGGGTTGTCAATCCCTTCACGGCCACTTGCAAGAGTGAGATCTAATAGGGATGATAATAATAAGATAAATATTTTTGGTATTTTTATGATATAGATTGAAAGTAAAGGATAGCAAAATAAAGTAGATTGGAAACTTGTATGATGGAAAATAGACCCCGGGGCCATAGGTTTCACTAGTGGCTTCTCTCAGGATAGCATATGTATTACGGTGGGTGAATAAATTACTGTCAAGCAATTGATAGAAAAGCGAATAATTATGAGAATATCTAGGCATGATCATGTATATAGGCATCACGTCCGAGACAAGTAGACCGAAACAATTCTGCATCTACTACTATTACTCCACACATCGACCGCTATCCAGCATGCATCTAGAGTATTAAGTTCATAAGAACAGAGTAACGCCTTAAGCAAGATGACATGATGTAGATGGATAAACTCATGCAATATGATATAAACCCCATCTTGTTATCCTCGATGGCAACAATACAATACGTGTCGTTTCCCTTTCTGTCACTGGGATCGAGCGCCGGAAGATTGAACCCAAAGCTAAGCACTTCTCCCATTGCAACAAAGATCAATCTAGTAGGCCAAACCAAACTGATAATTCGAAGAGACTTGCAAAGATAAACCAATCATGCATAAAAGAATTCAGAGAAGATTCAAATATTGTTCATAGATAGACTTGATCATAAACCCACAATTCATCGGATCTCGACAAACACACCGCAAAAAGAGTTACATCGAATAGATGTCCAAGAGAATCGAGGAGAACTCTGTATTGACATCCAAAGAGAGAGAAGAATCCATCTAGCTACTAGCTATGGACCCGTAGGTCTGACGTAAACTACTCACACATTATCAGAGAGGCCATGGAGTTGATGTAGAGGCCCTCGGTGATCAATGCCCCCTCCGGCGGAGCTCTGGAAAAGGCCCCAAGATGGGATCTCTTGGGTATAGAAGGTTGCGGTAGTGGAAATAGGGTTTCGTGGTGCTCCTGGATGTTTGCGGGGTATGTGAACATATATAGGAGGAAGAAGTAGGTCGGTGGAGCAACGAGGGGCCCATGAGGGGGAGGGCGCGCCCAGGGGGGTAGGCGCGCCCCCTGCCTTGTGGCTGCGTCATTGATTGCTTGACGTCCACTCCAAGTCCTCTGGATCACGTTTGTTCCAAAAATCATGTTCTCGAAGGTTTCATTCCGTTTGGACTTCGTTTGATATTCCTTTTCTACGAAACACTGAAATAGGCAAAAAAATAGCAATTTGGGTTGGGCCTCCGGTTAATAGGTTAGTCCCAAAAATAATATAAAAGTGTAAAATGAAGCCCATTAACATCCAAAACATATAATATAATAGCACGGAACAATCAAAAATTATAGATACATTGGAGACGTATCAGATTTCATATTGTCCTTTGAACTCTTAGCCTTGGTAATCACCGGATATAAAAGTTCTCAGATTGACCTGGAAATCAATGGAGATTATTTTTGGAATATATAAAAAATACTGGAAGAAGAATCCACGTCGGGGGGGCACACCCTATCCACAAGGGTGGGAGCGCGCCTACCCCCTTGGGCGCGCCCCTGCCTCGTGGGCCCCTTGATGCTCCACCAACCTCAACTCCAACTCCATATATTTGTGTTCGGGGAGAAAAAAATCAGAGAGAAGGATTCATCGCGTTTTACGATACGGAGCCGCCGCCAAGCCCTAAACTCTCTAGGGAGGGCTGGTCCGGAGTCCGTTCGGGGCTCCAGAGAGGGGAATCCGTCGCCATCATCATCATCAACCTTCCTCCATCACCAATTTCATGATGCTCACCGCTGTGCGTGAGTAATTCCATCGTAGGCTTGCTGGACGGTGATGGGTTGGATGAGATTTATTATGTAATCAAGTTAGTTTTGTTAGGGTTTGATCCCTAGTATCCACTATGTTCTGAGATTGATGTTGCTATGACTTTCCTATGCTTAATGCTTGTCACTAGGGCCCGCGTGCCATGATTTCAGATCTGAACCTATTACGTTTTCATGAATATATGTGAGTTCTTGATCCTATCTTGCAAGTCTATAGTCACCTATTATGTGTTATGATCCGTTAACCCCGAAGTGACAATAATCGGGATACTTACCGGTGACGACCGTAGTTTGAGGAGTTCATGTATTCACTATGTGTTAATGCTTTGGTCCGGTACTCTATTAAAAGCAGGCCTTAATATCCCTTAGTTTCCATTAGGACCCCGCTGCCACGGGAGGGTAGGACAAAAGATGTCATGCAAGTTCTTTTCCATAAGCATGTATGACTATATTCGAAATACATGCCTACATTACATTGATGAACTGGAGCTAGTTCTGTGTCACCCTATGTTATAACTGTTGCATGATCGATCGCATCCAACATAATTCTCCATCACCGATCCAATGCCTATGAGCTTTTCCTATATTGTTCTTCGCTTATTTACTTTTCCGTTGCTACTGTTACAATCACTATAAAACCAAAAATATTACTTTTGCTACCTTTACCACTACTAACATATTACTTTGCTACTGAACACTTTGCTGCAGATATTAAGTTTCCAGGTGTGGTTGAATTAACAACTCAGCTGCTAATACTTGAGAATATTCTTTGACTCCCCTTTTGTCGAATCAATAAATTTGGGTTGAATACTCTACCCTTGAAAACTGTTGTGATCCCCTATAGTTGTGGGTTATCAAGACAATTTTCTATCGTCGTTGCCGGGGAGCATAGCTCTATTCTTTGAGTCACTTTGGATTTATATCTTCTTATCACTATGAAGAACTTGAAAGATCAAAGAACCAAGATTTTCCCCTCAACTACGAGGGGAGGTAAGGACCCGCAGCTCTACACTTGATTCACCTTCTGTTTTGAGTAAACTTGCGACACCTACACATGATATTGATTCTGATAGGTCATATGTTATTGATGATGCCACTTCTGCTTTGCAAGATACTTATGATGAAACTGCTTCTATGCTTGATAATCTTGTGCCACTAGGTGAATTTCTTGATGAACAACTTGCTAGGGTTAGAGAGAATGAAATTATTGAAACTGATAATATTGATGAAAGTGATGATTAAGATTCTCCCCCTAGATATGAATTGCCTGTTGTGCCTGAGGGTTGTCTTATGGATGAAGAAACTGCTAGAGACTTCTTAGCTTGCAATGATAGATCAGATCTTAAGAAATTATTAGCTAAGCTTAAAGAAAAGTCATTGAATGCTAGAATGAAATATGACCTTGCTTTTGCTACTTCACCTAACTTTATTACTGATAAGGATTACGATTTCTCTGTCGATCCTGAGTTAATTGCTTTGGTTGAATCTGATCCTTTTTATGGCTATGAATCTGAAACTGTTGTGGCACATCTTACTAAATTAAATGATATAGCCACCCTGTTCACTCATGATGAGAAAACTCGCTATTATTTTATCCTTAAGTTATTTCCGTTCTCATTAAAGAGTGATGCTAAAACATGGTTTAAATCTCTTGATCCTGGTTGTGTGTGTGGTCCCCAGGATATGATTAATTACTTCTCTGCTAAATATTTCCCCGCTCATAAGAGACAAGCTGCCTTAGGGGAAATATATAATTTCGTGCAAATTGAAAAAGAGAGTCTCCCACAAGCTTGGGGGAGGCTTCTCCGGTTACTTAATGCTTTGCCTGATCATCCTCTCAAGAAAAATGAAATACTTGATATCTTTTATAATGGACTAACCGATACTTCCAGAGACCACCTGGATAGTTGTGATGGTTGTGTTTTCAGGGAAAGAACTGTTGATCAAGCTGAATTGTTATTGAATAATATGTTGACTAATGAAAATAATTGGACACTTCCTGAACCAACTCCTAAGCCAACTCTGAAGAAAAGGGTTATTCTATTTCTAAGTCATGAAGATACGCAAGAGGCAAAGAAATCTATGAAATAAAAAGGTATTAAAGCTGAAGATGTTAAGAATTTACCACCTATTGAAGAAATACATGGTCTTGATAACCTGACACGGGTAGTAAAGGTAAATTCTCTATATATTTGATAAATGTGAAATCCCATTTACTAAGTTTGCTAGCCAATGCTTGGATGAGTTTGATGACGTTATGGTTAAACAAGAAAACTTCAATGCTTATGTTGGTAGACAATTGAAACACAATGCTGATATGCTTGAACACTTGAGTGATTATAGGTCAAGAGTTAAAGGTGAACTTAAACTTATTAGTAAACATTCTTCTATGGTTACCACTCAAGTAGAACAAGTAGTTAATGCTCAGAATGATTTGCTCAATGAATTAAATAATAAGAAAAATGATAATGTTGTTAGAGTTATGACTAGAGGAGGTAAAATGACTCAGAAACCCTTGTATCCTGAGGGCCACCCTAAGAGAATTGTGCAATATTCTCAGAGAACTAATGTTGATACACCTAGTCCTTCTAAGAGGAAGAAAAAGAAAAATGATAGGACTTTGCATGCTTCTAGTGAACCTGTTGTTGACACACCTGGGAACCCCAATGATATTTCTATTTTTGATGCTGAAACACAATCTGGTAATGAACATGAACCTAGTGATAATGTTAATGATGATGTTCATGTTGATGCTCAACCTAGCAACAATAGTGACGTAGAAATTGAACCTGTTGTTGATCTTGATAACCCACAATCAAAGAATCAATGTTATGATAAGAGAGACTTCGTTGCTAGGAAGCACGGTAAAGAAAGAGAACCATGGGTTCAGAAACCCATGCCTTTTCCTCCTAAATCATCCAAAAAAAGGATGACGAGGATTTTGAGTGCTTTGCTGAAATGATTAGACCTATCTTTTTGCGTATGCGTTTGACTCATATGCTTAAAATGAATCCTTATGCTAAATATATGAAAGATATAGTTACTAATAAAAGAAAGATACCGGAAGCTGAAATTTCCACCATGCTTGCTAATTACACTTTTAAGGGTGGAATACCAAAGAAACTTGGAGATCCAGGAGTACCAACTATACCATGCTCCATTAAAAGAAACTATGTTAAAACTGCTTTATGTGATCTTGGAGCCGGTGTTAGTGTTATGCCTCTCTCTTTATATCGTAGACTTGATTTGAATAAGTAGACACCTACTGAAATATCTTTGCAAATGGCTGATAAATCAATTGCTATACCTGTCGGTATTTGTGAGGATGTGCCTGTTGTGGTTGCAACTGCTACTATTTTAATGGACTTTGTTATTCTTGATATTCCCAAGGACGACAATATGTCGATTATCCTTGGTATACCCTTTTTGAATACTGCAGGGGCTGTTATTAATTGCAACAAAGGCAATGTCACTTTTCATGTTAATGGTAATGAGCATACGGTACACTTTCCGAGGAAACAACCTCAAGTCCATGATGACCCACAAGTATAGGGGATCAATCGTAGTCCTTTCGATGAGTAAGAGTGTCGAACCCAACAAGGAGCAGAAGGAAATGATAAGCGGTTTTCAGCAAGGTATTCTCTGCAAGTACTGAAATAAGTGGTAACGGATAGTTTTGTGATAGGATAAATTGTAACGAGCAACAAGTAACAAAAGTAAATAAAGTGCAGCAAGATGGCCCAATCCTTTTGTAGCAAAGGACAAGCCGGAACAAACTCTTATAATAGGAAAAGCGCTCCCGAGGACACATGGGAATATCGTCAAGCTAGTTTTCATCACGTTCATATGATTCGCGTTCGATACTTTGATAATTTGATATGTGGGTGGACCGGTGCTTGGGTGCTGTTCTTACTTGAACAAGCATCCCACTTATGATTAACCTCTATTGCAAGCATCTGCAACTACAACAAAAGTATTAAGGTAAACCTAACCATAGCATGAAACATATGGATCCAAATCAGCCCCTTACGAAGCAACGCATAAACTAGGGTTTAAGCTTCTGTCACTCTAGCAACCCATCATCTACTTATTACTTCCCAATGCCTTCCTCTAGGCCCAAATAATGGTGAAGTGTTATGTAGTTGACGTTCACATAACACCACTAGAGGCTAGACAACATACATCTTATCAAAATATCAAACGAATACCAAATTCACATGACTACTCATAGCAAGACTTCTCCCTTGTCCTCAGGAACGAACGTAATTACTCACAAAGCATATTCATGTTCATAATCAGAGGGGTAATAGTATGCATATAGGATCTGAACATATGATCTTCCACCAATTAAACCAACTAGCATCAACTACAAGGAGTAATCAACACTACTAGCAACCTACTAGCACCAATCCCGGACTTTGAGACAAGAATTGGATACAAGAGATGAACTAGGGTTTGGAGATGAGATGGTGCTGTTGAAGATGTTGATGGAGATTGCCCTCTCCCGATGAGAGGAGCGTTGGTGATGACGATGGTGATGATTTCCCCCTCTGGGAGGGAAGTATCCCTGGCAGAACAGCTCTGCCGGAGCTCTAGATTGGATCCGCCAAGGTTCCGCCTCGTGGCGGCGGAGTCTCGTCCCGAAAAGTTCCTCTTTATTTTTTTTCTCATAGAAAGACCTCATATAGGAGAAGATGGGCATCGGAGAGCCACCAGGGGGCCCACGAGATAGGGGGGCGCGCCCCCACCTTCGTGAGCAGGGTGTGGGCCCCCTGGCCTTCATCTTTGGCTGGATTTTTCTTTATTTCTTTTAAGACGTTCTATGGAGTTTCAGGACTTTTGGAGTTGCGCAGAATAGGTCTCTAATATTTGCTCCTTTTCCAGGCCAGAATTCCAGCTGCCGGCATTCTCCCTCCTTGTGTAAACCTTGTAAAATAAGAGAGAATAGCCATAAGTATTGTGATATGAAGTGAAATAACAGTCCATAATACGATAAATATCGATATAAAAGCATGATGCAAAATGGATGTATCAACTCCCCCAAGCTTAGTCCTCACTTGTCCTCAAGCGAAAAGTCGATAACAATAAATATGTCCTCATGTTTAGAGGTAGAGGCGTCGATAAAAATAAAATACGGACATGAAGGCATCATGATTATTCTTATAACAGCAACATATATATAGGTTTTGTCATATGATTACTTATGTTCAAGTGATGATCTATTCAGAATGCAAAAGTATAAATCATAAACCTTATTGGGCTCCAATAAACTATAATCTCAGTCATTGAAGCAATTGCAATTTATCATAACATCGGAAAGAGTCTATGTCAGAGCTAAAAAGCAAGTCCACATACTCAACTATCATTTAGTCCTCCATAATTGCTAACACTCATGCGATACTTGTGGTTACAGAGTTTTAATTGGACACAGAGAAAGATAGGGGCTTATAGTTTTTTCCCCATAACCTTTTACCTCAAGGGTAATGTCAACAATAATGGTTCATGCTCCCCTACATCCAATTAGATATATATATCATGTTCTTTCCAACATGCTGAGCTTGCCAAAGGATAAAATGAAAAAAGAAAGGTGAAGATCACCGTGACTCTTGCATAAGGTAGAAGATAATAATAAAGGATAGGCCCTTCGCAGAGGGAAGCAGAGGTTGCCATGCGCTTTTATGGTTGGATATATAAAATCTCAATGCGAAAGAACGTCACTTTATATTGCCACTTGTGATATGAACCTTTATTATGCAGTCTGTCGCTTTTATTACTTCCACATCACAAGATCGTATAAAGCTGATTTCTCCCACACCAATCAATCATACATATTTAGAGAAATTTTTATTGCTTTGCACCGATGACAACTTACTTGAAGGATCTTACTCAATCCATAGGTAGATATGGTGAACTCGCATGGCAAAACTGGTTTGGGATATTTGGAAGCACAAGTAGTATTTCTACTTGGTGCTGAGAATTTGGCTAGCATGAGGGGGAAAGGCAAGCTCAACAAGTTAGAGGAACCATGACAACATACTTTATCTCAGATATAAGAAAGACATAACTCATTACATTATCTTCCTTGTCCAACATCAACTCTTTAGCATGTTATATTTTAATGAGTGCTCCCAATCATAAAAGATGTCAATGAATATATATCTATATGTGAAAACCTCTCTTTCCTTATTACTTCCTATTAATTGCAACAATGACCAAAGCTATGTCTGCCAACTCCCAACAACTTTTAATCATCATACTCTTTCTATGTGAAGCCATTACTCTCAATAAGATCAATATGAACTTTTTGTTTCTTTTTATTCTTTTTATCTTTCTTTTAATCACCCAAGATCATGGCAAAATAATCAAGCCCTTGACTCAACACTAATCTTTATTATATATAGCTCACGGACTCGATTACATAGAGGGATCATAAAGGAAAACTCAAAACTAGATCATGCCATAAACTTTATTTTACTAGATCAAGATACTACTAATAGGATCGAACTAAGAAAAACGGTAAAGATAGGGGTTGTGATTGTGATACGATACCGGGCACCTCCCCCAACCTCGGCAGTTGCCAAGGGGAGTGCCCATACCCATGTGATTATATCTCCTTGGTTGGTGAAGAAGGTGGCGGTGACGGATAATCGCACATCGAGCGTAAGAGGTCCTCCAGCTTGCGAATAATGCCCTTGAGTGCAACAATATGCTCCTTCAACAAAATATTTTCTTGTGTGAGATACTTGTTTTATATACGAGCTAACTCAATCATCTTGAAAGCTTCGATCTTAGTTGGGGTGAGAAGATTATGATCAAGTTGGAGGGTGTCTTTTGCTGCGGGAGCTTGATCCTCCATGGCCTTCTTGATCCTTTCATCCTTGTTGACCCTCGTGGCTTCTTCCCTCTTTAGATCTATCTTCATTAGCCAAGCATCGTTGTCACCATTGTTGGAGGAGGGAGACGACATGACGCCTAGCCTGGAAAACCCTGACAGAAAACAGCTCGAAACAAGAACAGAGGAGGTTTGCGTGATACGGGAGTCAAAACCTTCGGGAGAATATATAATGAATTTTTACCGACCAAAATATGTAACGTGCAAGAAAACGGAGTCCGGAGGGCACACGAGGCGCTCACGAGGTAGGGGGCGCGCCCAGGGGGTAGGGCGCGCCCACCACCCTCGTGAGGCCCTCGTGTCCTTCCCGGACTGCTACTTATTTTTCTATTTTTCTATATATTCCAAAATGGAGAAATATTGCCTTAAAAATTGTTTTGGAGTCAGTTTACTTACCATACCACATACCTATTCCTTTTCGGGGTCTGAAACATTCCGGAAAGTGTCCCTTATGTATTACTCCGGGGTTATGGTTTCAATAATATTGGTTTCAACATTTATGGGATTACCTAAGATATAATGTTTAATTCTTTGACCATTTACCACCTTCGGATTTGTGCCCTCGAAGTTGTTGATTTTTATGGCACCGGAACGATAGACCTCTTCGATGACGTAGGGGCCTTCCCATTTAGAGAGAAGTTTTCTTACAAAAAATCTTAAACGAGAGTTGTATAGCAATACATAATCACCTATATTAAACTCACGCTTTTGTATCCTTTTGTCATGCCATCTTTTAACTTTTTCTTTAAACAACTTGGCATTTTCATAAGCTTGGGTTCTCCATTCATCAAGTGAGCTAATATCAAATAACCTCTTTTCACTGGCAAGTTTAAAATCATAGTTAAGCTCTTTAATAGCCCAATATGCCTTATGTTCTAGTTCGAGAGGAAAGTGACATCCTTTTCCATAGACCATTTTATATGGAGACATACCCACAGGATTTTTATATGCAGTTCTATAAGCCCATAATGCATCATCAAGTTTCTTAGACCAATTCTTTCTAGACCTATTAATAGTCTTTTGCAAAATTAATTTGAGCTCTCTATTGCTCAACTCTACTTGACCACTAGACTGTGGGTGATAAGGAGATGCAATTCTATGATTAACATCATATTTAGCAAGCATTTTACGGAAGGCACCATGAATAAAGTGTGAACCACCATCAGTCATTAAATATCTAGGGACTCCAAACCTCGGAAAAATAACTTCCTTAAGCATTTTAATAGAAGTGTTATGATCAGCACTACTAGTTGGAATAGCTTCTACCCATTTAGTAACGTAATCAACAGCAACTAGAATATGTGTATATCCATTAGAGGCGGGAAAAGGTCCTCAAAGCCCCAAACATCAAACAGTTCAATAACAAGTGAATAATTCATAGGCATTTCTTGACGTCTACTAATATTACCAATTCTTTGACATTCATCGCAAGACAAGACAAACTTACGGGCATCCTTGAAGAGAGTAGGCCAATAAAAATCAGATTGCAATACCTTATGTGCAGTTCTATCTCCAGCGTGGTGTCCTCCATAAGACTCGGAATGACACTTGCGTAGGATCTGTTCCTGTTCGTGCTCAGGTACACAACGTCTAATAACACCATCTACTCCTTCCTTATAAAGATGTGGGTCATCCCAAAAGTAATGTCTTAAATCATAGAAAAACTTTTTCTTTTGCTGGTATGTGAAGCTAGGTGGTATAAACTTAGCAACAATATAATTAGCATAATCAGCATACCATGGAGTACTACGAGAAGTACTTATAACATTTAATTGTTCATCAGGAAAGTCATCATTAATAGGTAGTGGGTAATCAAGAATATTTTCTAACATAGATAAGTTGTCTGCAACGGGGTTCTCAGCTCCCTTTCTATCAACAATATTTAAATCAAATTCTTGTAGCAAGAGAACTCATCTAATAAGTCTAGGTTTAGCATCTTTCTTTTCCATAAGATATTTAATAGCAGCATGATCAGTGTGAATAGTTACTTTAGAATCAACAATATAAGATCTAAACTTATCACAAGCAAATACAACTGCTAAAAGTTCTTTTTCGGTAGTAGCATAATTTCTTTGAGCATTGTCTAGAGTCTTACTAGCATAATGGATAACATTTAATTTCTTATCAACTCTTTGCCCTAGAACAGCACCTATAGCATAATCAGTAGCATCACACATAATTTCAAAGGGTAAATTCCAATCAGGTGGCCGAACAATAGGTGCAGAGACTAATGCTTTCTTAAGTATTTCAAATGCTTCTACACAATCATCATCAAAGACAAATGGTATATCTTTTTCAATAAATTAATCAGAGGCCGAGAAATTTTTGAGAAGTCCTTAATGAACCTCCTGTAAAATCCAGCGTGACCAAGGAAACTTCTTATACCTTTGATGTCCTTGGGACATGGCATCTTTTCAATAGCATCAACCTTGGCTTTATCAACTTCAATACCTCTTTAAGAAGCTTTGTGCCCCAAGACAATACCTTCATTAACCATAAAGTGGCACTTTTCCCAATTCAAGACAAGATTAGTTTCTTCACATCTCTGCAAAACTCGATCAAGATTGCTCAAGAAATCATCAAAAGAGGAACCATAGGCGAAAAAGTCGTCCATGAAAACCTCACAAATCTTTTCATAAAAGTCAGAGAATATAGCCATCATGCATCTTTGAAAGGTAGCAGGTGCATTACATAAACCAAAAGGCATACGTCTATAAGCAAAAGTACCAAAAGGGCATGTAAAAGTAGTCTTTGATTGATCTTTAGCCGATACAGGTATTTGAGAGAAACCAGAATAACCATCTAGAAAGCAATAGTGTGTATGTTTGCATAATCTTTCTAGCATTTGATCAATAAAAGGTAAGGGGTAATGATCTTTCTTAGTAGCTTTATTTAATTTGCGGAAATCAATTACCATCCTATAACCTGTGATAATTCTTTGTGGAATCAATTCATCTTTATCATTAGGAACAACAGTAATACCTCCCTTCTTAGGGACACAATGGACGGGACTTACCCACTCACTATCAGCAACGGGATAGATTATACCTGTCTCCAGAAGCTTTAGTATTTCTTTTCTTACCACTTCTTTCATTTTAGGATTCAGACGTCGTTGAGGATCACGAACTGGTTTGGCATGTGCTTCCAAATTTATTTTATGTTAACATAGAGTGGGACTAATGCCCTTAAGATCATCAAGAGTATATCCAATAGCAGCACGATGCTTCTTCAGAGTTTTCAATAATCTTTGTTCTTCATGCTCTGAAAGGTTAGCACTAATAATAACAGGATATATCTTCTTTTCATCAAGATAAGCATATTTAAGATTATCAGGCAAAGGTTTAAGCTCAAACACGGGATCACCCTTAGGCGGAGGAGGGTCCCCTAGGATTTCAACAGGCAAATTGTGTTTCAGAATAGGTTCCTGTTTAAAGAATACTTCATCTATTTCCCTTCTTTCATTCATGAACATATCATTTTCATGGTCTAGCAAATAGTATTCTAAAGGATCACTAGGAGGTACGGCAATAGAAGCAAGACCAATAATCTCATCCTTACTAGGTAATTCTCCCTCACGATGTTGTTTACTAAATTTAGAGAAATTAAACTCATGAACCATATCATCCAAGCCAACAGTAACAATATTCTTAGTGCATTCTATGGTAGCATTGACAGTATTTAAGAAGGGTCTACCAAATATAATGGGACAAAAGCTATATTGTGGGGAACCAAGAACAACAAAATCAGTAGGATATTTAGTTTTCCCACACAAGACTTCAACATCTCTAACAATTCCCATTGCTGAAATAGTATCTCTATTGGCAAGTTTAATTGTGACATCAATATCTTCTAACTCAACAGGTGCAATTTCATTCTTAATTTCTTTGTATTAGTCATGAGGTATAACACTAGCACTAGCACCCATGTCACATAAGCCATGATAACAATGATCTCCTATTTTAACAGAAATAACAGGCATGCCTACCACAGGTCTATGTTTATCTTTAGCACAAGGCTTAGCAATTCTAGCAGTTTCACCTTCGAACTGAATAACATGCCCATCAATATTATCAGACAAGAGATCTTTAACAATAGCAATATTAGGTTCTACTTTAACTTGCTCAGGAGGTGTATAAGTTCTAATATTGCTTTTACGAACAACAGTTGAAGCTTTAGCATGATCCTTTATTCTAACAGGGGAAGGTGGTTTCTCAATATAAGAAGTAGGAACAATAGGATCATTATAAGTGACAGTCTTTTCTTCAACTTTAATAGGTGCATCTACTTTTACTTCTATGGGAGGATGATATTTAAACCACTTCTCCTTAGGGAGATCAACATAAGTAGCAAAAGATTCACAGAAAGAAGCTGCTATCTCAGAGTCAAGTCCATATTTAGTGCTAAACTTACGGAAAATATCGGTATCCATAAAATATTTAACACAATCAAACTTAGGTGTCATACCTGACTCCTTACCTTCGTCGAGGTCCCAATCTTCAGAGTTGCGTTTAATTCTATCCAATAAATTCCATCTGAATTCAATAGTCTTCATCATAAAAGAGCCAGCACAAGAAGTATCGAGCATGTTGTGATTGTTTTCAGAAAGCTGAGCATAAAAACTTTGCATTATTATTTCTCTTGAGAGCTCATGATTGGGGCATGAATATAA
The DNA here is from genome assembly GCF_002162155.2 of Triticum dicoccoides. Lineage (NCBI taxonomy): Eukaryota > Viridiplantae > Streptophyta > Magnoliopsida > Poales > Poaceae > Triticum > Triticum dicoccoides. The sequence goes on from NC_041380.1 coordinate 474,323,526, forward strand.
CATTGATTTAAGCCTCCCCCAAGCTTGAGCGATGCTTTCTCCTTCGCGAGGCCAAAAATTATATATATAATTGCGATCACGATGAACAAGATGCATAGGGTAATACTTTTGATGAAATTCCAACTTCAATCTTTTATAGTCCCATGATCTCATATCATCACATTGCCTATACCATACCAATGCGTCTCCCTTCAAAGATAAAGGGAAGACCTTCTTCTTAGCAACATCATCGGTGAAAGGTCGTGGATGTCGCCTAGAGGGGGGTGAATAGGCGTTTTAAAATAATTACGATTTAGTCTTGAACAAATGCGGAATAAACCTAGCGGTTAATTTGTCAAGCACAAAACCTAAAACAACTAGGCTCACCTATGTGCACCAACAACTTATGCTAATCAAGATAAGCAACTACGTGATAGAAAGATATATGACAAGAAACAATATGGCTATCACAAAGTAAAGTGCATAAGTAAAGAGCTCGGGTAAGAGATAACTGAGGCACGCGGAGACGACGATGTATCCCGAAGTTCACACCCTTGCGGATGCTAATCTCTGTTTGGAGCGGTGTGGAGGCACAATGCTCCCCAAGAAGCCACTAGGGCCACCGTAATCTCCTCACGCCCTCGCACAATGCAAGATGCCGTGATTCCACTAAGGGACCCTTGAGGGCGGTCACCGAACCCGTACAAATGGCAACCCTTGGGGGCGGTCACCGAACCCGTACACTTTGGCAACCCTTGGGGGCGGTCACCGGTACCCGTCAAATTGCTCGGGGCGATCTCCACAACCTAATTGGAGACCCTGATGCTTGCCCGGAGCTTTACACCATGATGATTGAGCTCCGAACAACACCAACCGTCTAGGGCGCCAAGGCACCCAAGAGGAACAAGCTCTAGGGTGCCCAAACACCCAAGAGTAATAAGCTTCTCAAACTTCACTTCCACGTATCACCGTGGAGAACTCAAACCGATGCACCAAATGCAATGGCAAGGGCACATGGAGTGCCCAAGTCCTTCTCTCTCAAATCCCACCGGAGCAACTAATGCTAGGGAGGAAAATGAGAGGAGAACAAGAAGGAGAACACCAAGAACTCCAAGATCTAGATCCAAGGGGTTCCCCTCACATAGAGGAGAAAGTGATTGGTGGAAATGTGGATCTAGATCTCCTCTCTCTTTTCCCTCAAAAACTAGCAAGAATCCATGGAGGGATTGAGAGTTAGCAAGCTCAAAGAAGGTCAAAAAGGGGGAAGAACACGAGCTCAAAGGGTTAGGGTCAATGGGGAAGAAGACCCCCTTTTATAGGAGGGGGAAAATCCAACCGTTATGTGCTCAGCCCGCACATTAGCGGTACTACCGCTCCTGGTCCCGATACAATCGGGACTCACAGTATACGTGCAGAACCCTACCAGGCGGTTCAACCGGGCGACCAGGCGGTAGCACCGGTTGAGAAGAACAACCGGACCAACCGCCCAGCCACTGCTCAACCACCGCATAGGAACAGAAGGGAGTCACCCCTGAGTGCGGTAGTCGAGCAGTACCGGACCGGTGCAACCGCATGGCCTTGAGCGCTCGGGCGGCTAAGTCCTGAGCGGTAGAACCGCTCCGGACACCGGTGGTACCGGTACGACCGGACCAACCGGGCCACCACCGCCCGAGTACCGCATCAAAACAGAGGCCTGTCCGGTACTTGGGCGGTGCCTGGCCGGAACAACCGCCCAAGACTTTGCTGAGCAAGTTGGCGGTACCACCGCCCGGAAGCAGCGGTACAACGACTGAGAGCTCCAAGCGGTACTACCGCTGGGGCACGCGGTACTACCGCTGGGACCAGACAAAAACCACTCTCAAGAAAACCAGAACTGCCAGAACTTCTGCATATGAGCTCTGAATTGAGAAAACTCAAGCTTGTTGGAAACAAGACGACAAGTAGCTCCAACCGAGAAGAGGCAGGGGAGGTATGCCAACAAATAGAGGAGTAAAACCTCCAACCGAGAAGAACCGGCAAAACCTCCAACATTGAAAACATCATAGAAGATGCATGTGAACTCCGTTTTCGATGAACTCAAGCTTGTCATCAAGATGACCATAAGCTCTAAGACTCACAAAGAGAACCAAGCAAGAACCAAGAAAGATGATGCAAGGATGCAATGGTTTGAGATCTCTACGAACGATACGATCAAGCTACTCATCGAGAGCCCCCCCCCCCCTTGATAGAACGGCAATCAATCCTATAACCCAGTCTCCCAACTACCATCATGAGACTGGTAAAATAGAAAACCTATCAAGGGCAAACCTTTGCCTTGCACATGGTCCACTTGAGCTAGATGATGACAATCTTGACTCCCTCAAGTTGGACCACCTTTCTTGATTGTGTTGACTCGATGAAGACTAGTTGATTGCTCCCCATACTCCACTATGGGTGAGCCACTCTTCCGCACATCTTCACAAGTCCATTATCACCACAAAGGACGGCAAGCTTCAAGCATTTGATCTCTTCGTGATGCTCCACTTGAACTTGCACACCGCAACCTAACCCCACAAAGAACTCTCACCCATAGTGGCATTTGATCTCTTCGTGATGCTCCACTTGAACTTGCACACCGCAACCTAACCCCACAAAGAACTCTCACGAAGACCATGGGTTAGTACACAAAGCGTAATTGACAATTCTTACCATACCATGGGATCACTTGATCCCTCTCGGTACATCTTCTGCACTTTGTGAGTTGATCAACTTGATTCACTCTTGATTTAGTCTTGATCATCCTTCAACCTTTCCAATTCTCTTCATTTGAATGATGTCTTGAAGGTAGACATGAATGATCACACAATCTTCTTCTTCAAGACATGCTTGCAATAAGCTCAACTCTCACATGACCAATCTTTCGATAATTCCTTGAATAACACCTTGGTCGAGACAAACTCTCCTTGAAACCAACACATGTACTCCAAGAAAAGCCTATGGACAAAACCTTCAAATATAACTCAAGGCAACCATTAGTCCATAGAGATTGTCATCAATTACCAAAACCAAACATGGGGGCACCGCATGTTCTTTCAATCGGGTATACCTGCAAGCTTAAATAATCCACAAACTTCATCCACATATATTAAGTGCTCATTAGTGTGCTTTGTTCCATCTCCTGTAAAAGGGTCAGCTAGCAGTCTTTCCATCATACCTGAAGGAAATTCAAAAGGAGTTTCATTTTCAATAGGTTCAGTAGGTTGAGGAGCAACTCTTTGATCTACTGGACGGGGTGAAGATACCCTGAACAAGCCCCTCAGAGAATTACTTTCCATAGAAGCAAGTGACAGTAAATTTCAGCACACTATATAAATTTTTCCTTACCAAAATCCACCTACCAAAGGCGCTACACTCCCCGGCAACGGCGCCAGAAAAGAGTCTTGATGACCCACAAGTATAGGGGATCTATCATAGTCCTTCCGATAAGTAAGAGTGTCGAACCCAACGAGGAGCAGAAGGAAATGATAAGCGGTTTTCAGCAAGGTATTATCTGCAAGTACTGAAATAAGTGGTAACAGATAGTTTTGTGATAGGATAAATTGTAACGAGCAACAAGTAACAAAAGTAAATAAAGTGCAGCAAGATGGCCCAATCCTTTTGTAGCAAAGGACAAGCCAGAACAAACTCTTATAATAGGAAAAGCGCTCCCGAGGACACATGGGAATATCGTCAAGCTAGTTTTCATCACGTTCATATGATTCGCGTTCGATACTTTGATAATTTGATATGTGGGTGGACCAGTGCTTGGGTGTTGTTCTTACTTGAACAAGAATCCCACTTATGATTAACCTCTATTGCAAGCATCCGCAACAACAAAAAAAGTATTAAGGTAAACCTAACCATAGCATGAAACATATGGATCCAAATCAGCCCCTTACGAAGCAACGCATAAACTAGGGTTTAAGCTTCTGTCACTCTAGCAACCCATCATCTACTTATTACTTTCCAATGCCTTCCTCTAGGCCCAAATAATGGTGAAGTGTTATGTAGTCGACGTTCACATAACACCACTAGAGGCTAGACAGCATACATCTTACCAAAATATCAAACGAATACCAAATTCACATGACTACTCATAGCAAGACTTCTCCCTTGTCCTCAGGAACAAACGTAATTACTCACAAAGCATATTCATGTTCATAATCAGAGGGGTAATAATATGCATATAGGATTTGAACATATGATCTTCCACCAATTAAACCAACCAACATCAACTACAAGGAGTAATCAACATTACTAGCAACCTACTAGCACCAATCCCGGACTTTGAGACAAGAACTGGATACAAGAGATGAACTAGGGTTTGGAGATGAGATGGTGCTGCTGAAGATGTTGATGGAGATTGCCCTCTCCCGATGAGAGGAGCGTTGGTGATGACGATGGTGATGATTTCCCCTCCGGGAGGGGAGTATCATCGGCAGAACAGCTCTACCGGAGCTCTAGATTGGATCCGCCAAGGTTCCGCCTCGTGGCGGCGGAGTCTCGTCCCGAAAAGTTCCTCTTTATTTTTTTCTCATCGAAAGACCTCATATAGGAGAAGATGGGCATCGGAGAGCCACCAGGGGGCCCACAAGATAGGGGGCGCGCCCTAGGGGGGCCACCCTTGTGAGCAAGGTGTGGGCCCCCTGGCCTTCATCGTTGGCATGGATTTTTCTTTATTTCTTTTAAGACGTTCTATGGAGTTTCAGGACTTTTGGAGTTGCGCAGAATAGGTCTCTAATATTTCCTCCTTTTCTAGGCCAGAATTCCAGCTGCCGACTTTCTCCCTCCTTGTGTAAACCTTGTAAAATAAGAGAGAATAGCCATAAGTTACTGTGATATAAAGTGAAATAACAGTCCATAATACGATAAATATCGATATAAAAGCATGATGCAAAATGGACGTATCAGTCCACAGTATCAATTCTATTGGAAATTTTCAACAATTACTATTGGCGGTTTTGATCCTCTTCCCACTGTCAAGAAGAAGTATGATATTCTTATTGTTGGGGATGTGCATATCCCCATTGAGGTAACCTAGTGTTATTCGAAATTTCTCTGGTTTCATGTTGTTCGGAATGAGTTTGTTAACAAGACCTGATCAACCTTGTTAGTGGATTCCTTTTGATGAGCATGAGCTAGATGAAGTTAGAAAACATAACTCTCTGTACCCTATTTTTACTTTCTATTATTTATATTAAATAAAGCAAAATAGTATTTTTCTATCGGTTTTCTGAATTATCCATGCAACAAAAAATACCCCGAAAATAAAAGTTCTTCAAATGCCCTGAAATTTAAATATGATTTTTTTCTAGAATATTTAAGAATATCTGGCACTGAGGACACGGCAGGGGGAGCAGCCACGTGCCCACGAGGGTGGAGGGTGCGCCCACTCCCTTGGGCGCGCCCCCTTGCCTCGTGGACCCCACGCGGGTCGCCTCCACTTATTCCAGCCACCACTCACTCCTTCCTCCCAAAAAAATCACTAGCCAACTCAAACCCGAGTTCTTGCTCACCTTGCTGCCATTTTCGATCTGCTTGCTCAAAGCTTCATTCACAAAACTGCTTTGGGGGATTGTTCTTTGGTATGTGACTCCTCCAATGGTCCAATTAGTTTTTGTTTTAGTGCTTTATTTATTGCAAATTTTCTCTGCTTAGGTGACCCCGTTCTTGAGCTTGCATGTCAAATTTATGTGGTCAAAAGTAGCTTTAATGCATGATATAGCCTCTAGGCACTTGTAGGAGTAATTGCTATCAATTTTGTTGAGTTTGGTTCACTTTTATTTTAAGTTACTAAAAATTTCAGAAATTTTCAGAAAAAGATGAAGAGATTTTTTAGGGGCTCATCGAGCCGAAGCTCGAAGGATAAGCAAAGTGAAGAGAACAAGAATCCCAAGTATAATCTCCCTCGTACTGCGGAGGTTCGGCCATGTGAGTGGCCTTGTGATGAGTTCTTGAAAGAGGTCGGGATTCATGAAGATATTTATCATTTGGCTGAGAATGCAGGCCTCACCACCTTCCTCCACGACCAGCGTGAACAGTACCTCTTACTCACCAATATCTTTGTGCAAAATTTTCATTTCCATGCTAGGAGATCAACACCTTCGGTGGAATTTTATTTATATGATGAGCATAAGGAGATGTCACTTTATGATTTTTGCCGGGTCGGTTTGATACCCTTTGAGGGCAGCATAGAGGAACCACATCGTAATGATGTGGAGGGATTTATTGATATGATTGTTGTAGGGGAAACGAGGAAAGTTTCCGATGCGAGAATCACTAGCATACATTTTCCTGTTCTACGTTACTTTGCAATATTTTCTAGTAGATTCTTAATTGGTCGCCGGAACTGTGGGAACCTTAGTGCTCCTGATATTGCTATTTTGTGCCATGTCTTGTTTCATGATACTACTTTCAGCTTAGGCGCTATTGTTACTAGACGGTTAAATCTGAACCGTACAAAGGGCCCTGTCCTCGGAGGCATCTTTGCCTCGCGCCTTGCTGCACACTTTAACATACCTATCAGGCATTATGAGAAAAAGGAAAAGTTGCTGCCTCCTATTGCTCTAGGTTATAAGAGTATGGTAGCACATGAGTTTATTGTTAAGGATAAAAATAAGACACTAAATATAAATTGATATTTAACAAAAATTATTGTGAGCTTATTACCTTGTGCATGCCCTCTTTGTTTAACATATTTTCAGGCATATACCTCGTTCCGCCGGAGGACATTCATGCCTACCGGAGCCAGATGTCAGTTGCAGAGCCGAAGCCACCATCTGACCCTCACCGTCAGTCCGTTTACCAGTGGAATCCAGACGAGATCGCCAGCCAGTGGCAATCTGACGACCCTTCTCAGTACGACCCCAACTATAGTTTTGATCCATGGGCATAGACTAACTTAGGCCAAAAGCCTAAGCTTGGGGGAGTACGTATCTCTCACCGACATTACATTCATGTTCACACACTCATGCCAGTTGTCGCTGTTCATACTTTTTCATTGTATCATCCATGCTAGTTTATTTTCTTTTTAAGCTTTCTTCTTGTGTGTTTGAAAACCCTTAAGAAAAACCCCCCAAAAAATTAGTTGTAGCTTTCAGTTAGTTTACTTTCCATGCATGTAGTAGTAGTAATTAAAAGAAGACCCAAAAAGATTTCTTCTTCTTTTGCTTGTTGGGAGCTTTCCCGTGTAAATAGTTTCGTTTCTTTTCTTTCCTTTGGGGGTCGAGAGGAGAAGACCATAACGAAAATGTTGAGTGGCTCTCATATGCATTATTGTTGATCTAACAAAGAGCCCATATTACCTTGTCTTCTCCCATGAATTGAATGCTTGCAGATTCCAGCTTAGTCCAATGCACGTGCACTATTATTATTATCCACACCGTTCGATCGTGCAAGTGAAAGGCAATAATCATGATTATTTGATGGACTGATTGAGATGAGAAAAGCTGGTATGAACTCGACCTCTCTTGTTTTTGTAAATATGATTAGTTCATCGTTCCTGATTCAGCCTATTATGAAAGAAACATGTTTGCAGTGACAATTAGAGATTGTAGTTGCTTATGCCATGCTTAATTAGCTAGGAGTTTATAATGGTTTACCTTGCGTGCCAACATGCTATTAAAATGGTTGTGATGTGGTATGATAGGGTGGTATCCTCCTTTGAATGATTCGAGTGGCTTGACTTGGCACATGTTCACGCATGTAGTTGAAACAAAATCAACATAGCCTATATGATATTTATGTTCATGGTGCATTATATCCTACTCATGCTTGCATTCAGTGTTGATTAATTTTAATGCATGTTCATGACTGTTGTCACTCTCCAGCTGGTCTCTTCCCAGTCTTTTTCTAGCCTTCACTTGTACTAAGCGGGAATACTGCTTGTGCATCCAATTCCATAAACCCCAAAGTTATTCCATATGAGTCCATCATACCTACCTATATACGGTATCTACATGCCGTTCCAAGTAAATTTATATGTGCCAAACTCTAAACCTTCGAATAAAATTCTGTTTTGTATGCTCGAATAGCTCATGTATCAACTAGGGTTGTCTGTATCCTCCATGCTAGGTGGGTTATTCTCAAGAGGAGTGGACTCCGCTCCTCATTCACGAGAAAATGGCTGGTCACCGGGATGCCCAGTCCCTTGCTCAAATCAAATCAAAATAATTGCAAACAAAACTCCCCCAGAATTGTTGTTAGTTGGAGACACCCGTTGTTTCGGGCAAGCCATGGATTGATGCCTATTGGCGGTGGGGGAGTATAAACTTTACCATTCTACTTGGGAACCGCCTATAATGTGTGTAGCATGGAAGATATCGAGATCTCTCGGTTGTTATGTTGACAATGAAAGTATACCGCTCAAAATATTATTCATCTCTATTTCAAAATCGAGCTCTGGCACCTCTACAAATCCCTGCTTCCCTCTGCGAAGGGCCTATCCATTTACTTTTATGTTGAGTCATCATCCTCTTATTAAAAAGCACCAGTTGGAGAGCACCGCTGTCATTTGCATCAATTACTGTTAGTTTACATTGAGTATGATCGTGACTAGATCTCTTTTACCATGAATTACAATGTATAGTCAGTCCTTGATCTTTAAAGGTGCTCTGCATTTATGTTTTGCGGTCTCAGAAAGGGCTAGCGAGATACCATCTTGTTATATCATATTATGATTGTTTTGAGAAAGTGTTGTCATCTGAGATTTATTATTATTGCTCGCTAGTTGATTATGTCATTGATATGAGTAAACATGAGACCTAAATGTTATTGTGAATATGGTCAATTCATAATCTTTGCTGAAAACTTGATGCTGGCTTTACATATTTACAACAACAAGTGCAAACAGAGTTTGTAAAAGTTTTTCTTTATCACTTTCAGTTTATCAACTGAATTGCTTGAGGACAAGCAAAGGTTTAAGCTTCGGGGAGTTGATACGTCTCCGTCGTATCTACTTTTCCAAATACTTTTGCCCTTGTTTTGGACTCTAACTTGCATGATTTGAATGGAACTAACCCAGACTGATGTTGTTTTCAGCAGAATTGCCGTGGTGTTATTTTTTTGCAGAAATAAAAGTTCTCGGATTGACCTGAAAATCAACGGAGATTATTTTTGGAATATATAAAAATACTGGAAGAAGAATCCATGTCAGGGGACCCACACCCTGTCCACAAGGTTGGGAGGGCGTGCCCCCTGCCTCGTGGGCCCCCTGACGCTCCACCGACCTCAACTCCAACCCCATATATTCGTGTTCAAGGAGAAAAAATCAGAGAGAAGGATTCATCGTGTTTTACGATACAGAGCCGCCACCAAGCCCTAAGCTCTCTCGGGAGGGCTGATCTGGAGTCCGTTCGGGGCTCCGGAGAGGGGAATCCGTCGCCATCGTCATCATCAACCTTCCTCCATCACCAACTTCATGATGCTCACCGCTGTGCGTGAGTAATTCCATCGTAGGCTTGCTGGATGGTGATGGGTTGGATGAGATTTATCATGTAATCGAGTTAGTTTTGTTAGGGTTTGATCCCTAGTATCCACTATGTTCTGAGATTGATGTTGCTATGACTTTTCTATGCTTAATGCTTGTCACTAGGGCCCGTGTGCCATGATTTCAAATCTGAACCTATTATGTTTTCATGAATATATGTGAGTTCTTGATCCTATCTTGCAAGTCTATAGTCACCTATTTTGTGTTATGATCCGTTAACCCCGAAGTGACAATAATCGGGATACTTACCATTGATGACCGTAGTTTGAGGAGTTCATGTATTCACTATGTGTTAATGCTTTGGTCCGGTACTCTATTAAAAGGAGGCCTTAATATCCCTTAGTTTCTACTAGGACCCCGCTGC